>NC_056728.1:176279854-176581104 GCF_019279795.1 Protopterus annectens
TTTGATACTTTACTAAACTTTGCAAAATAACTTCTCAGACTTTTCGATGCTTTTCGAATTTTATCAGTAAAGGCAGAAATGCTAAAGTAATACACCGTCATTTGCTATACTTTCGGAATTTTATCAGTAAAGGCAGAAATGCTAAAGTTATGCACTATCTCTTGTTAAAGTCATCACTTTAAGAAGCGTTCAAGAACGTTATGATGCGACTAAGTAATTCACAAGCAGTGTAATACTCTTGTAATGTCATCTTTTGCAAGAAAACACCTCTTATCTGTGTAAAAAAACATGTCAAGTAACTGCACAATGCAAATAAATCGAATATCTGTTGCCCAAAACTCAATAAATTTCTAAGTAATTGTACTTTATGAGTAACTGCCTAGAGCCCACTGTAATGTCCCCAAAGGTGCAGTACTTTATTAGGCAACTCTCTACAGTACAAGAAGCACTCTGTAGTGGAGGTAATTTGCAAATAGACACACCCAGCACAAGAACTTTTTTCTCAAAATCGCTATACTTTGACTGCACTGCATGAAATAATTGTACTTTGCACACAATGAACTCTTCAAAATACATGCACAGTAATAAGCACACACTGTAAGCACTTTTACACACACTGAGATACTTCGAATAACTTTAGTTACGCCCTTGATTCAATATGAAGTCAGTTATGCCCAAACACAGCACTTTGCCAAAACACATGCAGTCGCCTTGCTTTATTTTTGCTTAATGTGCCCCTTTCTTTTCTTATTATATTCGTTTTGCTCATTTAAGCCCTGTTCATGCTCAACTTTCCTTTCTTGTGCTCGTTTTACTCTAAACATGCCCAAATTGCCTTAAACACACTCGTTTTGCTTTAAACATATTGTAGTTTTGCTTTACAGTTAATCATTTCATCAAATACTTTATAAAATTTTCTTTAGTTAAAATTTTCATACTTTCCACTTGCGTGATATTGCGGTTTGTGCCCTTGTAATGCCCCTTTTTTCATCTTTCGCATCAAGTAAATAAATTGTTTTATTTCTCATTACCTTTGATTCTTTCTGGTTATGTTTATGCTCTTTTCTCTCTGTTTTACTTTTGCTGTCATTTTTACATCTCATGGCTTGGAATATTCTTCTCTCTTCCATCCCGGTTCTGACACCATGTTGCTTTCGTGTTAGGACACGAATAAATGAGTCTTCGTGGGTTCTGTTCAAGCAGCTTTATTTCATACAAACACATTACTGTTGTTGACTATTGACTGTAACTTAAGTAACTTGTATATAAACTAACAACTGCGATCATGCGTGCTCACTCTGGCTGCTTCTACAAAATGGCACTAGGGATTGCACATGTCTGAAATTTATACATGCACGTACAGCCTCGCATGCTTCTTAAAGCTATAGCACACATACTTTACACTCTGATCTACACTCCTCCTTAAGAGTGTACCTGCAAGCTATCCTAAAAACTAGAGACCGATAACTTGCCTACCGACGACGTATAAACTATACACTGGAACTGACGCCGATGAGTTTATAGTAATTTAAAAGAAAATCCAATCATAGCAATAGAACAAAAGGCATAACAAAAGAAAGTCAAATGGTACAAAGGATCATTTGTTAAATGAAGTCATAATGGAGAATTGTAAAAAGGTTAAGAATCCAAGTATGGCATGGATAGACTATAAATAAACATTTGACAGTATCCATATTCATGGATAAAGAGTGCTTAACTATATATGACACACCTTACACTGATCAATTACATTACAGTGACCATGAAACAGTGGCAAACCACTTTGCAGTTAAGCCATGATAAAGGGCAAATTATTATTTCAGGGATAAACAAAAATCAAAGGGGGATATTCCAGGGTGACTCTCTTTCACTGCTGCTCTTTTGTCTTGCCCTTAATCCATTAAGATGTCTACAATTTGGCTCCCAGAAAACAACAAAGTATAAATACTTCTTATCTTCTTTTTGTGGATGATTTAAAACTGCATAGTTCATCAGATGAGGAACTGAAAGCACAACTGCAAGTGGTCAAAACCTTTACAGATGATATAAGAATGTCATTTGGTCTTGATAAATGTGCGAAGCAACTTTTAAAGCGGGAAAGCTGTAGGACCAAGAAAGCATGAGCATGAGACATCGGGCAGCACGATGCCAGGGCACCTCTATGGGATAGGCTTGTAAAGGCTCCAGGGCCATTAGCCTAGTACATACCTATGAATCATGATCTTTAGCTGTTATTTACTTAGTGTGTCCAACATACTGTTTACTTTACCACTTTGTTTTCTCTCTCTCCTTTTATGTACCCAGCTCTCCAACCTGCATGTCCTATACTAGGGTTTGGGAAATTGCCCTGTCTGATGACCAAGAACCTTATATTTACATAAAAACTGCTGTCTCTTCCCTAAGCTAAGGAATAGAGTCAAACCTCTCCCTGAGCATCATTCCCTCAAGGAAACAATAAAGTATGTGTACTAAGAATATTGTGTGTAAAGGATAGATTTGTTTAAAATACTCCAGCTTTTTAACATACACTCCCTAGCCTGGACAGCCAGCAGCCAAAAACCTTCTCTTCTCCCAACTTCCATACCTTCCCCTCTCATAGCCTCTGCATGTAACTCCTGTTTTTTCACTCCTTTTACTTCTAGACCTGCTACCCCTATGAGTAGCAATGGTTGCAATATATCCTTTTCCCACTAGGTGGCACCCTTTTCCTATGACTAATCTCCTTGAACATCTACCTTACTATCTTAAAATATAACTCTCAGGCATCTAGTCTTTCCTACACTTATCTTTCTTGCAGTCCAACTCTATCCTTTGATTCTTTACTGTACATCACTCAACTACCCTGCCTACTATCTCCTCCTAAACTTACCTTAGCAGTCAGCACTCCACTGATTGTTCTCATCGGATTTAGTCCTTCACTGGCTCTACCCACTCCGTTCACCCTGCGGGCTCACTCTTCTCCCCTACGCTGCCCCCAATTCCCACCTGCCCCAGTGCTTCTACATTTATACACCCTAACCACACCTCATCCATACAACCAATCACATGATCCACATCATTAAAGTGATATAACCTACGTCCCACTAGTCTTTAACATAGAAAACAATCAGTACTTATCCCTATACATTAACCATATATAATACTTCCATTATGCCAACTACATCTACCTCACCATTCCCGTTCCTACTCTTATTCTCACTCCTACCTTTTCTTTCTTTACCTTACCTACTTACATTCTATGAACACCTTAACTGCCTAGGATTTCATTGCCCCATAAGACAAACCTCCACACCAACACGTGTAGTCTCCCATAGCCATACAAACATACCCAGCACACCAAATTACCTACCAGCTAAATATCATAGATTGACTCACATCAAATACTATAGTCCAAGAGCTAGGAAATTCCAGAACCTAATATGTAAACTTCTAAAACTTACACTGAGAATACAAGTCTACTCCTTAATAGATGGTGATATCCACCCAAATCCTGGCCCAAACTCTACCACAACTACAGAGCCCCACACCCCAACTCCTGCTAACACACAATTGCTCACCAGACCCTCTAACTCACTCCTGATAGCCCATCTTAATATTCAGAGCATAAATAATAAAGTTGCCCACCTACATGCTCTCATGGATGTACATTCATTTGACATCCTATGTCTCACTGAAACATGGCTCAAAAAAGCAACGCAAGCTATTGAGGTTATTACACCCGGATACAATATCTTGAGACTAGACTGTAAAGCTAAGAAGGGTGGGGGAGTAGCTATTCTATATAAATCTGGATTACAGGTGACCTCCATAGACTCTAAACCTCCACTAACTAGTATCACAGAAATACTTATTTCCAAGATTCAACGTAATAAATGTAAGTCCATCTATATCATCTGTGTTTATCTTCCCCCAGGCAATAACTCTAACACCCTAGAGGATATCCTTAGTTGGCTTTCCATTACCTACCCACAAGAAACCATAGTACTCGGTGACTTTAATATCAAGTGGAGGAGCTGTACCTCTGAACAGCCTTCTACTCATATTAACCTATATGGTTTTACTCAAACCATTACATCCCCCGCAAGGACCAATAAACTTAATAACAAGGAAAGCACCGTATATTGGATTCTCATAAACAGTCATCACCAGACTTACAAAGTAGGGACCCTCCCTGAAGATATAAGGGACCATTCACTCACCTTTATAATCAGATATAAAAGTGACATTCCAAATCCAACCACCTATGGGACAATAAGGACCAACAAGAACTTTAACCCTGACAGCTTTCAAAAAGAACTTAAGGCATGTGATCGGTCAACCCTGAAGCACCTACCTGTAGAGGAAGCAGTAAAATACTTTAATTCTAAATTCTTAGCCATTTTAAACTACCATGCACCAACAAGTACAATTAGAACTAGGATTAAACCAGCCCCATGGCTCTCAACAGCTACCAAACAAAAAATCATCCTTAGACATAAACTCTGGTCCATCTGGCGTACTACTAAAAGCCCTGCAGATCAATTAAAGTTTAGACAGCTAAGAAATGAAACAAAAAAAGCCATACTGTTGGATAAAATAAACTTTTACTTTCAACTCCAACAAACCCACCAAAACAAACCACAAAAATTCTGGTCAGGCATTAATAAACTCTTACACCCAGGTCATTCAGTCATACCCACCCCTTTAGCCTCTGATCATGATAGTCTCAAGCAAATAGCCAATACCTTTAACACTTTCTTCACAGAGACCATTCAGTCTCTTGTCAGTCAGCTATCCCCTGACACCTTATCTTCGACCACCTCCATCTTTAACACCCCCCATCATTTCACTTTCAACCTGTTCCTATATCCCTTGTCTGCACCCTTATTCAAAAACTTAAACCTACCACCCTCTCTGCAGACCTACTACCTGCAGAATACCTGCAAAAAGCTGCAAAAGCCATAGCCTACCCCATTTCCATCCTGATTAATAGAACTATTACTGAAGGAACAATCCCATCAATCTGAAAAATTTCACATATTCTCCCCCTGCATAAAGGTTGTAACTCCAATGAATTATCAAACTACAGACCTATAGCCATATTATCTCCACTGGCAAAAATCATGGAAAAATGAATTCATAAACAACTGTTAAACTACCTAATAGAAAACAAACTCCGAAGGAAAAAAAACACCAACAATTAATCCAAAACCACGGTAGCAGCTGCTCGAACAGCAGGACCAATCCCAAAGACCAATTTCCAATGAAAAAAAGCAATTTATTGAATGAGAAATGCCAACCAAAGTGTTGTGTGGCAGTGCAAAACCACCAGCTAAATAATCAATAGCAAAGACAAGAACGCACGTGCTCGAGCAGCTGCTACCGTGGTTTTGACCTCATAGAAAACAACCTACTAGCTAACTGCCAACATGGTTTTAGGCCATTTCATAGCACCATCTCTGCTCTCTTATCCTTCTCTGACTGTATTAATAAAAATCACAATAATGACACTCTATCCTCAGCCCTCTTTATTGATCTTTCGAAAGCCTTCGATATGGTTAACCACCTCTTACTCATAAACATACTCAAAAACCTGTCAGTAGATGCACTGGATATACAATGGTGCCAATCATACTTAAGCAACAGACAGCAGGCTGTACTATGGGAGAACAACTTATCTTCCTACCTCCCAATTGCCCTTGGTGTCCCTCAAGGCTCCATATTAGGCCCTCTCCTATTCTCTATTTTTATAAATGACCTACATTCTGTAATACCTCAAGCTGCATGTATCCAATATGCAGATGATTCCACATTAATATGCTCAGCCACTTCTCCATCAGACCCACAGTCCCTAACCCAAAACAAGTTTAATACGGTCGAGAAATAGCTTCTAAGCTGATGTCTCATCTTGAACCCCAAAAAAACTAAACTGCTACTATTCACTCCCACCCAAAAGCAAACTGAAACCATACCTTAAATCACAGTGGTTATGACCATGTGCTAACCCTAACTGCCTCACTTATCTCTGGGCACTAATCACCATACCTGTATAAGCTAGTTACTTTTCTGTTAACTATAAATAGAGTGTGCTTTTATTTTAAAAAATGTTATTTAGAGATATCTTTGTATGGCTAACCATAGTTGATATGTATATGATTCTGTAAGTAGAAATGCAAAGAAATGTAATGAATGGAAAAAAATCTGTAATGTACCTGCATTTGTAAAATGTCACATAATATAAATAACTGTGTTTTGTGGAGCTTTTCTCCCCGGGCCTCTACAGAAAATGGATATATATCCAGTTGGACTAGCCCGGTCAGCAAATGTAAAATAAATAAAATAAATAAAAATAAAAGAACTTGAGCAAGAGGTAGTGTATAAATATTTTGGAATTGATGAAGGCTCTTCAATAAAACATGAACAAATGCAAATAAAACTTAGCAAGGAATATTTTAGAACACTAAGATTAATACTGAAAACAGCACTGACATCTACGGATAAAGTCCATGCTATAAACTGATTTGCTCTTCCTGCCTTTACTTACAGTTTTGGAGTGACTGACTGGCTCCAAAAGGTATTGGATCAGTTAGACAAGAAAACAAGAAAAATGCTTCATGCTTATCAAATGATTTATAAAAATGAGTGTATACCTAGATTATATATTCCCCATTCTGAAGGAGGTATGGGCATCCTCAAAATTGATTACATGTATAGATCTGCAATTGTAGGACTGCATACATATCTGCTGACATCACAAGATCCAAACATAGTGAAAGTTTTAAAACATGAGGAGAATAAGATGGCTTCCCTGCTTAGTTTAGAAGAAGCATATCGGAAATCAACCAGAAGTAGACAAAAATCAGGCAGCAACTGAATGTGACAAAAAAACAAAAAAAAAAAAACAAAAGAAAGAATATAATGTAAAGGATCAGATGAGAAGGCAAGACATGTGGAAAATGTATAAATATAGTTGCAAGTACAGAAAACTCTTGGAACAACCTCATGTTTATGAGGATCGAACGCACGGATGGTTAAGGAGAGGTGAATTTAAACCAAAAGACAAAAGGTGATCTAGGATAGTGGACTATGTACATGTTGGTTCACAAAGTATGTGGGAAAATGGACAAATGCAGGTTTTATAAAACAGAATTGGAAACAGTAGCACATCTTGTTGTTGGATGTGATACACTAATGGCAGAAGGACTATACACTGAAAGGCATTATAATGTGGCAAGGTTGCTGCATTGGGGATTGTGCAAACATTATAATACTGAAGTAACTGAGAAGCATTGAAAACATCAGCCCCAAAGCATTATAGAAAATTATGAAGTTTATATCACTTGGGGATCACCTATTATCAACAGTTCAAAAAAATAGACATGAGAAAAGCAGATATAGTAGTCCAGGAAAATAAGACAAAAGTAGTATTGATCATTGCAACTGCTATGTATAGAGAAATACAAAGTCATCATCTGATCCAAACATAGTGAGAGTTTTAAAATGTGGAGAATGTGCCAAAAAAAAAAACAAAGAAGGACACAAGGAGAAGGATCAGATGAGAAGGTTGAAATGTGGAAAAGCCATAAATGTAGTGGCAAGTATATAGATCTCCTGGAACAACCTTATAGGTTCATAGGCTGGTACTAGGCTATACAAGCCTAGCCATAACAATTCCCTGGCTATTTCTTCCCACACTATTTACTTCCCTGGACCCCTATCTAGCAGGGCGACTGACATGATCCCCGGGGTGAATTTCCTTTCTCCAATCCAATTGTCAAGGTTCCTTTTGAAGAGGACCAAAGAGGCACTCTGCTTGACATGTATGGGCAATCTATTCCAGAGTCTGGGGAGTCTCTGGGTCAGGAACCTATCCCTCCAGCATGTTTTGTTTATTGTGATGCCAAGGTTTAGATCCTTGGAGCATGTGGCTCTGAGGGATTGGGATTTCTTTAAGTGTAGCATGTCCAACAGCTCTGGTTTTGACATGGCCTTGTATGTTAAGCAGAGATCACCTCTGAGTAGACGATATGCGACAGAGTATAGGTGGAGTTTTTTAAGGCGGTCAGCATAGGGCATCTGCTTTAGGCCTGTGATTCTTTTAGTGAGGTATTTCTGCGGCCTTTCCAGTTGTTGCATATGTCTTGAGAGGTACATACCAAATGGGGTGTTGTATTCTATAATAGGTCTAATGAGGGATGAGTACAGTGGGACAATGACCTCCTTTTTTCTGGATGAAAAGCCCTTAGTGATGAGGTGTGCCACATAGAAGGATTTCCTGACTGTTGTGGCGATGTGGTTATCGAAGGTGAGACCACTGTCCACCTGTGTCCCTAAGTCTCTTATCACACTTTCAGTGTTTAGTGTACTGCCACCTATATGGTAATTCATGGATACATGTTTTTCCCAAAGGGGATAACTATACATTTCTTGGCATTGAGCTTGAGCCCATGGCTCTGGCACCAAGCATCTGTTTCTGTAAGGCCGTTTTGTAGAGTATCCACATAATTTGGAGATTCAATAATGGCTCCCAGTTTGCAGTCATCTGCGAACTTTGTTAGCCAGAGTCTCTTAGTGTTGGCCTGTACTTCAGAGAAGTAGGTGCCAAATAAGAGCGATCCCAGGACTGAACCCTGGGGTACTCCACTTGTCACTTGTCTGGAGCTGGATTTGGAGTCGGCTACTTTTACAGTGTGGGTTCTATCAGTAAGCCAGTTAGCAACCCATTGGGTGATGTAGGGATTAATGCCCAGCTTAGTAAGTTTATGTATGATTCCAGAGTGGGGGATAGTGTCAAAGGCCTTGGCAAGGTCTATGTTGATCAGGATTTGATGCAGGAATGGTTAAGGAGAAGTTAGTCAAAACCAAAGGATGAGAGATTAATAATGGCAGCCCAGGTTATTGGGCTATGTACATGCTGGTTTACAAAGTCCATTGAACATTTGGAAGAAACGGACAAAATATAGATTCCGGAAAAAAGAATTGGAAACAGCTGCACAGGTGTGATGCACGCATAACAGAGGGCATGTACACTGAAAGCCACAATAATGTGGCAGGATTGATGGTTTGGGAATTATGCAAACACTACAGTACAGAAGTAGCTGAGAAGCATTGGAAATGAATCTCAAAGCTTTATAGAGAATGATGAAGTATACATCTCATGGGATCTTCCATTATCAACAATTCAAAAAGTAGATATGAGAAAAAAAGATATATTAGTCCATGCAAAAAAAACTAATATTGATTATTGAAACTGCTACACCTAGCGATTTACAGTGTCTCATTTACAGAGAGACACCAAGTCATAAAATATCAGGACTTGCAGGCAAAAACTAGAGCAATGTGGAAGAAAGAGATCCAGACAATTCAATAGTAGTAGAAGCAATGAGTCTAATAAAAGAGAATCTACAGTCATTGATGAAATAAAAGAAAAGTGAAATATAACTATTTATGATATATACAAAGATCTGAGATCAAGATTCTAAAAATTATAACCTTCAGCTATGGATTGTTCTTTAGTTTGTTGGGATAGAGTAGTCTCTCTTTTACTGCAATTTCTTTAGTTGCTATGTCTTTTTGAAGAATAAGAAAGTCATCAAACTTTGATACACTAATATTTATACATACTACCAATGTATGCAATTCTGTATAAATTGCATAAGCAGTCGGTTCTGAGCACATTGTGGGTGCTGCAAAGAGTACTTTTGGCTAACATCAAAGACTGAAACAGTAATAATTTCATGAACTTTAATTATACATTGAATTAGGAATAGGGTCCATTCCTGTCCTAGTACTAGAAACCCAACGATTTGGAGAAATCAAACCAAGTGAACCACCACCCAAAAAAGAAGAAATGGGCACATTTTGGGGAAGTATTTGTGAAGAACCTGTTGAAAATAAAGATGCTGAATGGATGGAAGAATTAAAAGAAATAGTAAGGAGCTATAATGTAGAGGATATGAAACAGAATAAACTAATGGCCAGAGCAACTGAGACAAAGTTAAGAAAAGCTCCTAAATGGAAAAACCCAGGGCCAGATGCAGTACCTAGTTTCTGGCTAAAGGTATTAAATTCTTTACACAAAGATTTAGCCCCGAGTATGAATTACTTATATGTGCATGCTGAATCAGCCTGGTTAAAAACAAGAAAAAAACATACTCCACTTTGCGAGTGAACCTGCAAGCCATCCTAATAACTATAGACCAATAACTTTCCTTCCAAAAATATAAAAATTTTATACTGGAACTGATACAGACAGAATTTATATTCATTCAGAAAAACATTCAATTCTGACAGTAGAACAGAAAGGTAATAAAAGAAGGTCATATGGAACAAAGGATCATTGCTGCCAAAAAAGCCATAGTAGCGAATTAGAAAAAAATGGAAGAATTTAAGTATGGAATGGAAAGATTACAAAAAAAGCATTTGTCATCATCACACATTCATAGATAATGGAATGCTTACAGATGTATAAGATGCCCACTACATTAACCGGTTACATTGCAGTGATTACAGTTCAATGTTTTGTCTTGCCCGTGACCTGCTCAGCTGTTTTTCTTAGCTTATTATACTACGGTTACAATTTAACTCTCAGAAACCAAGCTTGTTTAAAGATATCTTTTTTTTTTTTTTTTTTGTGGATGACTTAAAATTGTATAATTCTTCAAATGAAGAGCTGAAGGCACAACTACAAATGGCTAAAACTTTCTCAGATGATGTAAGAATGGTATCTGGTCTTGATAAATGTGAAAAATCAATATTTAAAAAGGGAAAGCTGCATCACCAAGAACATATCAACCTGGAACAGCAATGTGATATAAAGGAAATTGAGCAGGATGGAGTATATAAACATCTGTGACTAGATGAAGGGTCAGCAATAAAACATGAACAAATGAAAATAAAGCTCAGTAAGGAATATTTCAGAAGACTAAAGCTAATATTGAAAACTGCCTTTCCATCTAGGAATACAGTCCAAGGCAGCCCTTTCTTATTTGCAGTGGTGAGGGACAGGTTGACAGACGAGAAGAGACAGGTGTCCCCGTGGACTATGATGTTTGCAGATGACATTGTGATCTGTAGTAAGAGTAGGGAACAGGTGGAGGAGACCCTGGAAAGATGGAGATATGCTCTAGACAGAAGAGGAATGAAGGTCAGCAGGACTAAGACAGAATATATGTGTGTGAATGAGAGGGAGGATAGATGAATGGTGAGGATGCAAGGAGTAGAGGTGGCAAAGGTGGATGAGTTTAAATACTTGGGATCAATAGTTTAGAGTAATGGTGAGTGTGGAAGAGCGGTGAAGAAGAGAGTGCAGGCAGGATGGAGTGGGTGGAGAAGAGTGTCAGGAGTGATTTCTGACAGACGAGTACCATTAAGAGTGAAAGGGAAGGCCTACAAGAGAGTAGTGAGACCAGCTATGTTATATGGGTTGGAGACAATAGCACTGACAAAAAGGCAGGAGTTAGAGCTGGATGTGGCAGAGTTAAAGATGTTAAGATTTGCACTGTGTGTGACGAGGGTGGACAGGATTAGGAATAAGTATATTAGAGGGTCAGCCCAGGTTGGAAGGTTTGGAGACAAAGCCAGAGAGGCAAGATTACATTGGTTTGGACATGTGCTGAGGAGAGATGCTGAGTATATTGGGGAAAAAGATGCTACCAGGTAACAGGAAAATAGGAAGGCCTAAGATAAGGTTTATGGATGTGGTGAGAGAGGACTTGCAGGTGGTTGGTGTGACAGACCAAGATGCAGAGGACAGGAAGAAATGGAAACAGATGATCTGCTGTGGTGACCCATAATGGGAACAGACGAAAGATGATGATGATGATGATGATGTTCATGTTCTGGGGTGTTTGGCCTCAAAAAGTACTCAATCAGTTGGACACAAAAACAAGAAAAATGCTTCATTTTATGAAACAATATGTAAAAATTGGTGTATACCAAGATTATATATTCCATTCTCTGAAGATATGGGCCACCTCCAAATTTACTATCTGTATAGATATGCAATGATGAGAATGCATACATATCCAGTCTGACAGAGTGGAATCAAAGGAATGGAAATCAAACCAAAAATCAGACAGGAACTAAATGTGCCAAAAAGAAAAAGAAAGAATATAATGAAAAGGATCAGATGAGAAGGAAAAAATACTGGCAAGGCCACAAATATAGTAGCATGTATAGACATACTCTGGAACAAGCTCATGTTGACTTAGATTTTACATAGGAATGGTTAAGGAGAGGTGGAACTGAAACCAAAAAAATGAAAGCCTAATAATGGAAGCCAAGGATATTGGACAACATACATGCTGGTTTATGAAGTCCTTTAAAAATGTAAGAGAAAAAGTCAGATGCAGCTATTGTAAAACAGATCTGGAAACAGTTACACATGTCGTTGCTGGATGTGATATACTCATGGCAGATGGCCTGCAATTTGAAAGGCACAATAATGTAGCAAGACTGTTGCATTGGGTATTGTGCAAATACTACAATACAAAAGTAGCTGAGAAGCATTGGAAACATAAACCACAAAGCATTACAAAGAACAATGAAGTTTATAACACAAGGAATCAACCATTCCCAACAGTTCCAAAACAGATGTAAAAAACAGATATACTAGTTCATGGAAAAAAAATAAAAGCATTGATGACTGATCATTGTACAGAGATACAGAGTCATAAAATGCTCTCATTTTGGCTTGACAATTCTAGTAATATGGAAGAAAGATACTTGGACAGATCCAGTGGTAGTAAGAACAAAATTACTAACCAAAGTCACGCAAAGCACTCAAAGACCCAGTATGCAAGAATACAACTCCACGAAGTAAAATTGGCAACTCAATTTATTTTAACGCTTCAAGAACACCGCATTTTCATCCACATACATACAGGACTTCATCAGAAAACGTTTTCAAAAAGTGAATTCCCTCTATATATACTCCTCTCAAAATGGTTTAATGACATAATTAATCTATTAAAGTTTATTAAATAATTAAACAACCCAAGTTAGATAATGATTTTAAAATCTAAATAAAACACAAATTTGTATGTTTATAACAATATGTGTTCACTCCTGTACATGCAAGCCATCAAGAAAATAAAAAACATTTTAAGACATATAAATATAAAAACAATTAAAATAGTTAAAAAGGTATTCAAAACCAAACAAGGCTGCCACCTCCTGGGTACATATATGTAACAGCTTTCTTTAAAACTTTTCTAAAAAACTTTCTAAAACTTGTTAAAACTTGGCAGATTTAAGTTTAAGAACAGGAACTAAGGAAACATGGTCGTTAAGTCCTGGGACCCTATTGGCTTCCAACTTCAGTTGCCAAAAAAGCTCCCTGAACTCTATAGTTGTCTCCCAAGGACCTCCTAGAGGGTCCAATTCAACTTTTTCAATGACAAAAAAAACATAAACTGCCTCGGTACAAACTGTACTATGCTTATATAGGGCATTGTTAATATCCTGTTTTTTTAATGCCATTAAGGTGTTCATATATATGTCTCTTAAATTTCCTAATGGTCTTCCCTACATAAAAAGATCCACATGTTTTACAAATAGCAATATATATAACTCCAATAGTGTCACGATTACAGTGTGCATTTGTTACCAACTTTGTGTTCCTATCTTTTAGATGCACACATTCTCCCTGCAGGACTTGTGGACATTGTGTGCATGCACCGCACTTATAAGTTTCTTTCTTTTGTCTACACTGTTTAACTTTATGGTTTTCTAGCATTTCCTTAATGTTTCCACCCTTCCTATAAGTAAATTTCAGGGGGTCTTTAAATAGTTGATCCAAATCTGAATAGTTGCCAAATCTCCCCCAATTCTTGGAGACAATATCCTTAATAAGATAAGCATTACTACTGAAGTCCAAACAGAGTTACTACTCCAATTAGTTTCTAAAGGCGCATTTTCCTCCTGAATTGGTGTTTGCTCTAAAACACCTAAAATAGGGACAAATCTACCTCGCCTCTCTTTTTTGATTTCACCCTCAACTTCATCTATGAAATCTAATGGGTACTTCCTTTCCAAGAACATATCTTTCAATTTCATACTTTCTCTATCAAAGTCACCATCCAACGACTTCATTCTGCAACTCCTAATAAATTGCCTTTTTAAAATTCCTTTCTGTTGGCTAAAAGGGTGAGCACTAGAAAAAATAAATAGGAGTTCGAGAATGTATTTTTTCTGTACACGTTGGACTTAAATTTTTTGTCCTCTGGTACCTTTTCTATTAGAACATCCAAATACTGTAGTTTCTCATTACAAATGACATAGGTAAATCTAAGGAATTCTGTAGTACCATTTATGTATTCTATGAATTCCATAAGTATCGACGCAGGTCCAGTCCAAAAAATGCAAATATCATCTAGGTAACGTCGATAATAGCTCCAGTATTGGGAATATTCTGAATGAAATATAAATTTTTTTTCCCATGTAGACAAGACTATGTTGGCATACATGGGGGCACAACTGGCCCCCATGGCTGCCCCACTAGACTGCCTAAAGAACTCTCCTTCAAAACAGAGGAAATTGTGTCTAAGTACTATATCCATTAACTCTATTAAAACTAATATGGTATCATTGTCAAAACTACCTTTTGCTCTAAGCACATCCTCATACCATTTGAGTCCTAATTTATGGGGTATAACATTAAACAAATCTTGGATATCAAGGGTGACAAAAATTAAACCATCCTGATATAAATCATGGTTAATGCTCCTCAGGAAATCCCATGAATCCTTAAGGATGCCCACCTTCTCAGACCAAACCTTTTTCAACCTCAAATCCAAATATTTGGCTAGAGGATAGGTTTTAGAACTGGTAGCTGCCACAATCAGTCTAAGTGGTGGGTTATCTACATTCTTATGGACCTTAGGTATTCCGAAAATTGATGGCATTTTAGGTTTATCCATAATTAAATATTGGTATATGTCTTGGCTAATCAAATCCTCATCCATCATTTCTCTTAACATAAAATCTATCTTTATATGGGCTACATTAATTTCATTACGGGAGACTCTAGAGTATCTATCTGTGTTGTTCAACATGTCTTAACATTTTCCCTGAATACATAATACTGTCCATAATAACAACGCCACCCCCCTTGTCGGGCTTCATAACCCTAACATATTCATTCTTCCTTAAATAATGAACAAAATTATTAAGAAAAATGGATTTACAGTCATACTTAAATATACTACCAGTACATGTAACCCCATATGAAATACAGAAGGTGGTAATTCTGAGCACATTGCAGGTGCTCAGAAAAGCACTCTTGGCTAACATCAAAGACTCAAACAACAATAATTTTATGAACTGTCAAGCCCTGATTTAGGAATGGTGTCCATTCCCATCATAGTATTAGAAACCCTAAACCATGAAACATCCTTGCCCCCTATTCCCTCCCACCCCCAGTGGTCCTACCTTTATTACACTCACAAACCCCTCCCATCTTTCCAATAGCCAACCACAGCACTAATCCAACACTACTTCCTCCATTTTCCCACTACTATCATACCTCCTCAACTAACATGTACAAGCATACCTTACCTATCCTCACTGCATGCACTCTCCTTGCATATCTTACATCCTACCAAAGCTCCATCTTTCCCCCTCTCAACCACTACCACTGTACCACTACTCACACCACCACTCATGTCTCACCCTCACTCAGCTCCCCTCCCACCAATTCAAGAACCATCCCTATGCACCCCCGCATATTCTATCAACTGTATTACTCAAACATAAAGCATCCCTACAACTTAACATAATAACCCTTCCACCATACCTATTACCCACAAAGCACAATCATAAAGTTTCCCTAATAAACACATTAAAAAACTGAGAAAACTAATAACCTCATGCATATCAAAACTAGCCTTAAGTGGAGACATCCACCCCAACCCTGGCCCTACCATCTCCAACCCCAATCCTCATAATCAGACTAGAAACCACAACTTCTCCCATATCACAGCCAATAGAAAGCCAAGTGACTTCCTTCTACTAAGCCTAAATATTAGAAGTATATCCAACAAAGTCCATGAACTCCATGCCACCATAGACTTGTACTCCCCAGATATAGTCATCCTAACAGAAACCTGGCTAAAACCTCACATTACCAGTGAGCAAATACTCCCTACTGGCATACTAAGAGTAGATCGGCTAAACAAGAAAGGAGGCGGTGTAGCTATAATATTTAAACAGCATCTAAACATCCAGATCTTAAAATCATCAGCTCCACAAACAGGCAATGAAGAAATAATATATACCAACCTCAAAATAAACCAAAACAAAACCATCAACATAATTGGATGCTACTTCCCACCTGGCCAAAACATCCCTCCACTAGAAAACCTCCTCAGCTGGTCTACATACCATCTCCTCCAAGAAACTATCATTTTAGGTGATTTCAATATTGACTGGCAATCCTGTTCTGACAACAATCCAACCCATCATATAAACCTTCATGGCTTCACCCAACTAGTCCAGTCGCCAACCAGGATAAATAAAAACTCCAGCAAGCACACTACCCTGGACTGGATACTAGTCAATAAGAGCCCTCAGTCATATATGACAGGCTGCTTATCAGATAGCCTCAGTGATCACTCCCCAACATTCCTACTCAAAAATACCTATACCAAGCTAAACCTGTCACCTACCGTCAAATACGTAAAAAACTAAACTTTAACCCACTCACATTCATCTCATCCCTCAAAGAATGTAACTGGCATCCCCTAAAGTACCTCAGTCTTGATGACACAGTTGAATTTTTTAATGCTACCTTCCTGAGCATCCTTAATTACCATGCCCCCATAAGACTTTCCAGAATGAAAGCACAACCCTCCCCATATCTACAGAAAACCACTAAGTCAGAAATGAAAAACAGGGATAAAGCCTGGGAGCACTGGAGTAAAACCAAAACCCCCTCAACTAGACAGAAATTCCTAGAACTACGCAATAGAGTTAAAAAGCTAATAAAACAGGACAAATTCCAATACTACCAGTCTGCCCTAGACTCCTCCCAATACAGCACCAAACAATTCTGGTCCTCCATAAACTCCATCCTCCACCCAGGTAAAGTCAGTACCCCTCCTCCTAACATCGCTCACTCCTCCAAAAATATTGCTACCTCATTCTACACATACTTCACACAAACCATACTATCACTAGCTAAACAACACAACCCCCCCCTCCAACCCACACCTTCAACTAGTAATATCCCCACTGCCTTCTCTTTTTCTCCTGTACTTGCCTCCAACATAAAAAAAACTCTTAACTAAACTTAAGCCCACCAAATTAGCATCAGACAACCTCCCAAGTGAATACCTACAAATCGCAGCTGATGCTCTGGCCTACCCAGTATCCATCTTGATTAACTGATCTCTGTCAGAAAGTTACGTTCCCACACTGTGGAAAGTATCACATATAATTCCCCTCCACAAAGGCGGCCCCTCCACAGAACTAACCAATTACCGCCCCATAGCTATTCTCTCTCCACTCTCCAAAATACTAGAGAGATGCATACATTCTCAGGTCTCAGACTACCTCCTTACTAACAACCTCCTTTCCAATACTCAGCATGGTTTCCGACCAACGATAGCACCACCACTGCCTTACTCTCCTTTACTAACACTATCCTTCAGCATAAAAACAATGGCTATCTCTCCTCTGCTACTTTTCTAGACCTATCTAAAGCATTTGACATGGTCCCACAGAAACAACTCATCTCTGTCCTCAATAATCTATCCTTCTCTCAATCAGTCACCAACTGGTTTCAGAGTTACCTGTCTGATCGCCAACAATCCATTGTATGGCAGAATGACATATCTACCCAACTACCTGTCTCCATAGGGGTTCCCCAAGGATGCATCCTTGGACCCCTACTTTTCTCTTTTTTCACCAATAATCTAGCCTCTGCCACCAAACATGGCACACTCATACAATACGCAGATGACTCAACCATCATCTCCTCAGCCCAGTCCCTACCCAAACTGCAAAAAATCACACAGGAAGCCTTTTCCTCTGTTGAAACATGGTTATCCGATGCCCAATTAATACTCAACCCAAACAAAACTAAACTACTCATCTTCCAACCCACCAAACATACTCAAAACAACTCTCACTTTAACATCACAGCAAAAGACAACACCACTATATACCCAACTGAACACACTGAATTGCTAGGAGTGGAAATAGACAATAAACTAAAATTTGACATTCACATATCCATGACCATAAAAAAAGTCCACAAAAAACTAGGAGCGTTATACAGAAATAAGCAACTTCTCACCAAAACAGCAAAGATTTCAGTAGCAAATTCCCACCTTATCTCCACCCTACTTTATGCCTCTCCAATATATACCAACCTAAGGCAATGCGATCTCAACAAGCTAGAGACCTGCTACAACAAAATCGCCAAATTCGCCACAGGGGCATCCTACCATAGTCACCACTGTCTCTCACTTGCTGAACTGGGCTGGCTTGAACTCCCTCACCTCCTTCAATGGTATCAACTATCACTCGCCCACAAACTAGTAAACCATCTACTAAATGTTCCATCCCTCCAGTATCTACTCCAACCCTATCGCACCACCAGACCACTAAGATCCAGCAACAAAAATCACTTGCAGATCACTAAAGCCAATAACTCTGCTGGTGAAGCACTATTCTCTTGCGCTATAGCCAAATTATGGAACTCCCTCCCACCCACAATTACCTCCGTACCATCATGCACCCACTTCAAAACTTTACTAAAAGTGCACCTAAAAACATGCTGGCTATGGCCTTGCAACTCCCACTCTAATATCACCCACCCCATCCAACCACTACCTTTCTTTCCACCCCATTAACTGCCTTGATTATAACAAGCTCAGATACTCATATACAGCAGGAACTTCTTATTGTAACATTTGTTAATATCTGTTATGTACTTCGCAGATAAAGATTCTAGTTGTCTACTGATGTACTATGTTCTTCATCTGTAAATATGTTTGTAATTAATTGCTATGTTAAATTGTTAAATCGCAATGTAATCCAATGTAACTACTGTCTGTTTATTTTAACTGTGGAGCTTTTCTCCCCAGGCCTCTGCTGAAAATGGACCTATGTACAGTCGGACACTCCCGGTCAACAAATGTAAATAAATAAATAAATAAATAGATATTATAGAATATGTCCCAGCAGGCAGAGAATGATTTTTTTCCTCAGGTTTATAAGTCACATTTCTGAAAGAATATATGAATCTCAGAGTCAGCTGCTCCATGATACTGGATATGGGTGGTGCAGTGATGCCGTGGTTAATGTTGTTACCTCACAGCAAAGGATTCTCTGGTTCTATTCTCGGCTGGGGTGCCTTCTGCGCAGAGTCTGCATGTCCTCCCTGCATTCACATGGGTTTCCTCCAGGTACTCCTGTTTCGTCCCACATTCCAAAGATATGCATCTGGAGCATTTCTTGCCATGCCTCCACTGAAAATAGACTCTGTCCTAGTCAGACTTTACCAGTCAACAAATGTTAAACAAATAAATAAATAAATAGAATAAGATTTATTAATTGTAGCTATTAATTCAACAATGCTTAAAACTGCATGAATAGGATATGTGTTCCCAAAGGGATATTCATATGTTTTTATGTATTTGGTGGGGGGTAGTTATAAGACTTTTTTTTTACACAGAAGAGGAACATTTATAAGAGAAATCAAGGAAGGCATGGAAAAGTTTAACTGAAGTTAGTGTTGCTAACTCAGCTTGCTATGTTCCCTGGTTTGGTTCCCAGACAATGCACATTTTAAATGGACTTAAGCTTGTCCTCCCCATGTCCATGTGGGCTTTTGCCAGGGACTTCCATTTCTGCTCATATCCAAAAGATATGTGAAGAGGTCAGTTGGTTATATTGTTTTAATAGGTTTATTTTTAGCAACACAACAAGCCAGAGAAGGGAGAGGGTGATAGAAAATGAAACAGATGAGATTAAGGCCCCCCATCATAAGGTACACAGGTTCATAGACTAGACTAGGCTAACTGCCCTTTTGAGCCATTTTAAGCCTAACCAATTATCCCATGTGAGAATCAAACCCTGCACCTTGTGTTTGTAAGGTAAACATCTTAACCATTATGCCAACCTCCCACCCTGGCATAACTAATTTTCCAAATACAACATTAGAGCCAGATGTTGATTAAATAGCAATGAATATACATCATGAAAACATACAACAATAAGAGTTCAATGTCACCTACCCATTTAATTATGTTAGAGTCCCCTTGTATGTTTCCATATATTATCCCAACCTACATTTTGGAGAAGACTTCTTTGTTCACTTGAGTTAGTAATTCAGATGTGACCCTGATGAAAACTGTGTGTCAGCTTTTGCCATTTTTCCACATCTTGTGTTTTCACACATTTTGTAAACCCATTTGCCATTATAAGGATTCCCCAGACAGCCTAGTTTGTGAAACTATCAGAACAGTTGGCCTAACCCCAAACCATTAAACAGACCTTTTCTACTTATTCCAATGAGGAAGCTCATATGCAGCAAATTGCAGAGGAATGTGGACAGTCTACCAAAAAATCATCTGTGCTGCACCAACAATTTTCTCAATATGCAGGATATATAAGAACCAGATAACTGAAAGTGAGTATAGAGAAGAGTGTCATTTGCCAGAAAATAACCTCAGTGTAGATGAATTGTTATATGCAGAGAAAGAGAGGTAATGGTATCAAATCCCTATCAGCCAGAGTTCACTCATTTCTTCTGTACCTGACTACCTTCTGTCAATCTGAATGAGGTCACGATTTGTTCTAAAGCTGTGTGAAGATTTGAGATTGATGCTGGTTTTCTTGTGCAAGGCTCCCCCCAGATAACATCTCACCTGTAATATCTACCACCAGGGTTCAGAAGATGACAAGCTACTTCCCTATTGCCTGTTCCTGCTTTCACTAATTATGGAATATAAGCTGTTATGTTTAAGCCAGTCATATTCATTAAGGCTAAATTCCCGATGGGCTTTGTGTAAAGAAGTCACTCATCCTTCAGCATACAATTCAGTCCCTTTACATGGCCCCTTACATAGTCTCCAGATTACAGGCCTGCCATAGTTCTGTAGCTCTGACTTGGCTCATGCAAAGGATACTTTATTAAGTTATGTCCAAACATCAAAGATGACCTTTCTAATTAAAGGATGTCTCTTCGGTACGTCCAAAATCTGCCTGTTGAAGCTTAGCATCCAAATTAAACTGCTGTTCTTGAAACAGACACAATATTCCTTGTTTGCTCAGCTGGCTACCAAGACATTGACTTCACAAACTTTCAGTGAGACATTGTATTCCAGAGGAAACCTAAAATTATACAAGTCTGTTTATTTTCTACCTTTGATAATATATTTATAGGTCAGTGGGAGCTACGTTAACCATACAATCATGTTCTGTCTTTCCGCATAATTTTTAAGGTTGTTTTTGCAGATTATTTATGTTACTGATGAAACTAAACAAGGATTATTTGGATTTCTTGGATTTTAAATAACAGAACTAGCTTTTCAATACTTTAAGGTATCTTCTGCAAGCAAAAGTTTTTTTCCTTTAAAATCTTTAATAGGTTATTACACAAGTTACAATAAATGATCTCCATAATTTTTGTAAGGCAGTTTAGTTTCAAATATTACGTAATTAATAAAATCCTGTTTTCAAAGTATGCTTGCAACTAAAACTCAAGATTAAATATACAATGTTTTATCCTCTCTAGCTCAAAAAGAATATGTATAAATATAATTTAAACTAGATGAAATTACATCCTTGTAGAGATGGAACTATCATTTTCAGATTTCTCCATCAACTGTATTACTTTGATCCAGCCATTAGAAGAGCATTTTCTTAGCTGTTCTAATGTTATACACTTGAGTTTCTTTGTCTGCCATGGTCCATAGTAGCTGAAAAAATATTTTAAAAAGTTTCTATATTCGGATTCTAATTCCTACCCATAAGTGTTTTCCTGTTGCTACTATGAGATGGAAAATTGAGACCTGGTCTACTTTTAAACCTTTAGGAAAAAGAGCTTTAAATGAAAATGTTCTATATAAATCAAAATGCTCCATAAGACTTGTACAAAGTGGTTTATATTTCTCCAGGGTCTATGTCAGAAGATTGAAAGTTCAAAAGACTAAAAATCAAAATATCTAAAACTCAAAATAATGAAAACACTTTTAATGCAGGGGGCAAGCCCCCCCCCCCCTCTGCACTTTACATGTGCCCTTCACACACCCTTATTAATTATATATACCAACTCCAAGATCATACAACAATGGAAAAGGGACAAATTATATGTTCAATATTTTAAGTTTTAGATAGACTGATTTTCTGTCTTTTGAATTTTTGGTCTTCTGAAGGGGATTCTTTCCCCTGTATGTTGTGTGACTTAAGAGCATTTGCACATAATGTATTTCTAATTTGATCCTGATTTAAATTTATACCTCCAGCAACTTGACTTGACATTCTTACTGCCTTTAACAACTCTGTCAGGAGTGAAAAGGGTACACACCTCCAAGTGTAAATATTTCAGAATAGTACCTATATGCACATCCTAGAAGGTTAGGCAAATTTTGAATAGCAGAATTACTTATACTTTTTTTTGGAATGAATTTGGATTCTTTGGAAGCACACCAAATTATATTGACTTAAATCAAATTCAAATATCAATATATTTAGTCTTTTTAAAAAAACAATTGTATCATCTTTGAAAATGAATATCCCTCCACTGAACTGTATTGGCTTCATTTGTACCCTAGTCCTCTAATAATACAAAAGGGAGAAATAATTCTTAACCATTTTCTTTAACTCAACATGTTTGTGGATTAACATTGTAAAAGTCTTTAAAATATTTTGTAAGAACCACAAGGGCAGAACAACCGAACACTGAACCAAAGAATCCTCTATGGAAAAGTCTGAGAAACAGTAGGCAAAGTGCGTTGTATGCTTTATTCTTTGTTGTTACTTCAAGACTCCTTCAGAACAAATAATTGTTAACAAAAACACATCCTAATAAGCATTATCTAGTGTAAGAAATTTATTAACAAATTCAGTGAACATAAACATTCCTTCATTGTCTTTATATTTAAATGAAATATTTGGCATTATTATATTTTTTTCCATAAAGTGACCACCCCTCTCCTTTTACATTTCTAAGATGATTGACTTAAAATTTAGCATTGTGTAGATTCAATGTTTCTTCATTTGACTTATTAATATGAGTTTCTTGTAAGAAACGTAAATGTGGTTTATATTTATATATATCATATGCCCACCCTTTTCCAGGCCACAGTTTAAACCATTGACATTTAAAGATAACAGTTATATATCCACCTTTTAATATGAGTCTGTAGTATCCATATTTTATTAATTGTGTACATATTTATTAATTTGATGTTTAATCTGTCTTCTTCAGTTATACTTTTGACTTCAGTTTCCAAACTTGTAGGAGCTAGAGACCTTTTATTATTATTTATCCACAGCATTACAGGCATAACTTCTAGATCTGCAAAACCTAAACTGTTTATGTTAATTAAAATTAATTTAAAATCCACACTAGACTTACTAAAAATTCCTAGTTTAATCAGTAAAATGCTAATTAACCTAACCATCAACTAATAATTTATTCCAATAAGTTAATGAACATTTCTCCTTCAAGAAAAAAAAAGACTCTTCTAAAAGTCCTTAGTAATAAAACATTATACATGCTATTTTCTTATTCAATCAAAAGTGGTGTGCAGTATTTGCCAGCATGAAAGGAGAACATCAACAGTCGATGCTGCTTGGCCAGGAATGGTCTCCAGCTCTCCCTTGTAGGATTTAAATATTAACTAAAACATTGTCCTCCCCCTAGTTCCTTTTTTTATGCAATGCCAAACTGAAAATACTTCCAATATATCTAATAAAATAAAAGAAAATCTAAAGTTGTTACAGCTCAATGCTAGGATTCCTAACAAGAAACTCCACTCCCTACAAGTTCTACCCATCCTAGAAAATGCTGATGTCTGTATAGTCACTGAGACATGGTTTAAAGCTACTGAGGGCACCCTGACAGTTCAAGGCTATAATGCCTTCAAGACATTCTGACCAGGTACTACACAGGCAGTAAATAAAGGTGAAGGTGTCTTGATTTACATAAAAAATAAATATACCTCAAGGCTGGTAAAACAGTATGATGCACTTGAACATTTCTGTGTTCAAATCACTATAGGCACAATCCCATAAAACTTCCTTGCAAGCTATAGGTCCACCTCTATGACCCCAGAAACACTCACCATCAAACCCAATACCATATTTATGGTTGACTTTAATTACCTCCAGTGTTAGCTGGGGATCATATACAACACCAAATATGCAGGCACAGAGATTCCTGGATTTTGTAAACAAAAACTTTATGGATCAGATTGTCAATACACCAACCAGGAGTGTAAACATGCTGGATGTGGTCCTCACTAGTATGGGAGAAAGCTGCATACCTCTAGTGTAATTTCCTTTCTGGCAAGGTTAGACCAGAAAATGGTCTCCTTTGAAGTAAAAATAAAAACCAGAACCCCAGCTAATGCTGTAATGCTCAGGAAGTAGTCTAAAGCTAACTTCATACTATTAAGTGATAAACAGGCAAAATTTCAAGCCCCCCAAACCCTGGGAACACTAATGCCTATGCTTAACTTTCACAGAAACCCTATACTTAAATGTTAATAACTGCATAGAGGCAGCTGTACCCAACCAGAATAGGTAGAGAACTAGCTCAAAATACAAGCCACCCTGGTAGAATCACAACATCAGTAGACTGTAGAACACAGGGAAGAAAATCATGGCAAAAATTAGGAGGTGCAGCACCCAGCAGGATAAAAGTGCTCTCATCAAACTAAACAAACAACAAAGAGGACAAATAAAGTTTGCTAAAGCCAAATGTGAGGTAAATTTGGCCTCTCAGGCCAAGGCATCCACAAGGATTTTTTTAGCTATGTCCAGAACCTCAAAGGCAGTACATAATTGTGTGCAGAACTCATTGTTAATAGAGCCATCTATACTGAGCAAGAAGATATAGCAAACCTACCAGCAGACAAATTCATCTCTAACTTTACCTCTCTCCCCCTGAGCATCGCCTCAGGAAGTACCAGTGAAACATAACTTCCCCTACTATCACAAGGGAACAGGTCCTCAATTCTTTCTCTAAGGCTAAGAATACTGCATCAGTAGACCCAGAAAATATCCCAGGCTGCCTTCTAAATAGTATGAAACATGACCTACCAGGTCATCTGAAATCACTATTGAACTATAGCCTCCAAACATTCTTTATGCCTCACGAAAAGAGAACAGTAACAGTCATCTCTGTGCACAGAGGCAGGCCACCTACAGACCCTGGAAACTACAGACTCATAAGTCTCACTAGTCTCATATGCAAAGCCATGTAAAGAATGAAAATGGAAATGATTGATAATGAGAAAAATCTCCAGACACTGGATCCAACCCAGCTTGGTTTCATCAAGGGCTGGTCATGCCTAATTAGCCTGGTGGACTTCATTGAGAAGGTCACCAAAACAATGGACAAGGGCAAAATGGTTCACATTGCCTATCTTGCCCTGGCCAAAGCATTTAACACACTATCCCACTAGGGCATAGCTGACAAACTCAAGAGGTTAAGTATAAACCCTAATGTCACCTGGTTGATAGATAGCAGACTCACAGACAATACCCACAAAGTTAGAATTGGGGAGTCCACCTGTACAAAGAGGCCAGTCAGAAGTGGAGCCTCTCAGGGACTGGTCCTGGGACAACTCATTTTAGGCATCTACTTCTATGAAGTTAAGACTAACATGAAAAGTATCTGGCTGACCAAATTTGTAGATGATTACAAATTAGGAGCAGTCATAGAATCCCCACTGACACGGTTGTTTTTCAGGAAGGGTTGACACAGACAGATAACTTTTGTCAGAGCCAAGGATTAAAACCTAATGCCAAAAAATACGTAATAGTATCCTTCAGGAAGTCAACCACCTCTGGTAACTATCGTATCGACATCAAACCTTAAGAGTCAATGCAGTAATCAGGGACTTGAAGACACACGTCGACAGTAGTATACTCTTTAACCATCACATGTTTACAATACAGAGGAATTATTTTATGCTGTGCAACTTATAAACAAAATTATCCCATCTAGATCAAAGAAGGTCATTCTTCCACTGTATTCATTATTCATTAGCTCTATCATTGAGTACCATGCCTCCTTTGGTATGTACCTAACCAGGCACATCCAACAACTGAATGGCCACAGAGGTTCCTCACTAAAAGAATACAGGGTGTAAATAACATATCCTATATAGAGCACCTCACAGCCCAAGCCCTGTACTCTGTCTCCTACAGGCTGCTGATGGGAGATTTATGCCTGGCATACAAGGCATTGTCAGACCCCACCCTGATGGATCTCCTGCATATCAGCAAAACAAACAGCACTAGAATTATCCCTTCTAAAGACTTAGTCCTTGCTGGTGATATAAATAGGACAGTTATGTACCCCAGAGACTACCCCTTCTCTGAAACAGGATCTCCTTCCACATGAAGCAGAGTTCCTCCCTAACCCAATTCAAGTGTAACTTGAACAGTTGGATGGGGAAGAGGAAATTTACCCCTGGTTTGGGTGTCTTTAATGGATACAGGAATCCTGTAAATGGTTAATCTCCCAAGCCCCTGCTTACACTCATCAAGGGTACCAGAACTTGTCAGAGATTTGGAATGCATGGCTATTCTTAAAACTTAAGATGGTTATATAAAGATTACCATATGTTATACATTGCAGTTACAAACTAAGAAAAGCACAATTTTGTGCAGCATATATATTATACTGTAAAATATTACTTTATACCACTGTATAATTATATAATATACTATATGGTTCTAATACAAGCACTTTAGTCCCAGGCACACAAAACCTCTGCCTCCAAGACAGGGATTCAAGTATTTTGTGACTCTTGTAGGCTGCTGTTCATACTTGAACTTGAATATGAGTTTAGGCAAGCAGCTGCAGCACCTTACCCAAACATATTAATTGAGTTTGTGTGAGGTTAGTGTGGTAGCAGTGGGGAGGGAGAGTGAGGAGAATTTTAGGGTTAGGAAGCAGGAAGGCAGTTTTAGGTTTAGGGAGCAGATGGAAGATTTAGGGCTAGGGCATGATTGGGGAATTTAGGTTTAGAGATGTGGTTGGAGTTTTAGGCTTATGGTGTAATCAGGTACTTTAAGGTTGGGAGAGTGGATTTTTAGAGTAGGGGAGTGATAACGCGTTGGGAACTTGATGGAAGTTTTAGGTTTAAAGTTAGGGTTCTGGTAAGACTATACAGTTTTATAGGGTTGGGTGAAATTCCATATTATTCATGGTGGAACGAAAGCTCTAAATCTATATTAAAGTGTGACTTACCTCACGAGACAGCTTTTATTTATTTATTTATTTTTTTTTTTTACTAAGGTCAGGTGTTAGAAGGGGTACATAGAAACAAGAGAATGGGCAACTGGGAGTTCAAGCACTTACTTTTTAGAGCAAGTTGCAAGCACGCCAATATCTGTAGTAAACCTATACTATATACACAAATATAACAAAATACAACCATTTTTCCCTGTGTGAAGTAGACATATCTTTTTATTACTAATTTGAATCTATTTGTTCTGCTTTTTCATTAAAGCATGTAGTAGTTCTCATATATATTTTTTCTCAACCCCAATTAGTTACATGGAGCAAGATGTCCATGTAGTCAAATTAAAACATTTTACTTTGTGTGTTAGAAACAGCATTTGTTGTACATCAAACATCTATGTAAGAAATACAAACAAACAATACCACCAGTCAGTAAAACCCACTGCGGAAACCAATAGATAAAATGTAATAAACGTAAACACCACTCCGCAGTAGTTATCCAAGGTGCCAAATCTCTTTCTTTTTAAGTTAGTATTTAAAACGCTCCAAAATCAAACAACTGAAATTAGAACAGTCAATTGAGTTATTTAAAATATATCACAGGCGTGTACGTCAGTATACAGTCCAAGTTTTTATTAGTTAGCGCTTTCACCAACAGGCTTCATCAGACATTTAAAACAATAAAAATTCATCCCATTTAAATAGTATACAAAGCTCATTGATTGGACAATAAATAAATGACATCACATAAACAGAATCAAACCACAAAAATGTATGGGTATATACAATAATTCATGAATATAAAAAGTTAAAATACTAAAACAAAAACTATTTTCTTTTCCTAACTGATAGCCTCCTGCTTTTAAGGATAGGTTTAAGGGGAATTTTCTCATTAAGTCCAGGGGAGACATCAGCTCGAAATTTAATCATCCATCTCACCTCACATTCCTCAGTGTGGTTGGTTATACACCCCCCCCCCCACCGTGGACCTTCCCCAATGTGTTGTAACACTAAAAATACAAACGTATGTGAGGCTCCTTCATATGAGCAGTGTTTAGCTAAAGCGTTAAAAGTAGAACCATTTCTTATATTATATATGTGATCCCTGATGCGTTCACGTAATTTCCTATTTGTTTTACCAACGTAAAACGCATCACAGGATACACACTTAGCAAGATATACTAAGTTCCTACTCTGACAGGTGGTATTAGTATAGAAATTAAATACTTCCCCTGTACGGAGATGTACAAAAATATCACTAGTGTCAATCATATCACATTGTCCACAATGGCCACAAGGTTTGGTGTTAACACCAACTCCAATTTGTTTCTGTGCAATACTATCTAAAGGTTGATGACAGAGCAGGCGTTTCAAATTTTTCTTATTTTTAAAGGACAAACTGGGTCAGGGTCCTACAATGGCTGCCAATCGCTCATCTAATAGTAAGGTCGCCCAATGTTTTTCTATAATCTGTCTAATATGAGAAACATCAGAAGTAAAAAACAAAGATAATCTTAAAAAATTATTACTGTCATTAATATTTCCATGTTTTTCATTTATATTAATATCTATATCAGAAATATAAGGTTTTGCTTTGGTATCCCTTGTTTGGCACAACCTCTTTAATAATTCTATCTACTTCCCTAGGTTTATACTGTCGTACCATCAGCCTATTCCTAAGGTTAATAAGTTCATGTTCAAAGCCTATCTGGCTAGGATTCAAGCGCAAAGCTCTCATACATTGCCCTTTAATTACATTTTCAAATATATATCTAGGGTGCATGCTCTCACGATGCAATAACGTATTTCTAAAACATGCTTTATGATGAACAGAAGTATGAAGTATACCATTGCCCAACCTTTCTATTTGTACATCTAAAAAATAAATTTTAGAACTAGAGAAATTAACTGTAAAATCTAAATAGGATGTTAATGAATTAACTGATGCTACAAATTCTAATAAACTGGACTCATCTCCCTTCCAAATAAGGAAGAGGTCATCTACAAATCGTCTGTAGAAACCTACTGATTGTTTAAAAGAATTCAACTTAAAGAGTTTGTCCTTTTCCCACCTAGCCATTACAATGTTGGCGTAGCTATTGGCACAAGAGGTGCCCATAGCTACGCCATCATTCTGTAAAAATATCTCACCATTGAACATAAAGACATTATTGTGTAACACTGTCTCTAAAAAGAGGCCCAAAAGATAAATTTATCTATGTCCCAAATTAGAATGTTCAAGTAAGTAAGACTGAACATTAGTAACCCCTACATTGTTGGGTATAACAGTAAATAGGCTTCTTACATCAAGTGTAGCCAATAAATAACTTTCATCATCATTCACATTCCGAGTGTAACTATAGAGATTTAATAAAAACTGTTTTGTTTTAGAAATACGTTATTGCAACAAGGGATACCAAAGCAAAACCTTATTTTTCTGATATAGATATTAATATAAATGAAAAACATGGAAATATTAATGACAGTAATAATTTTTTAAGATTATCTTTGTTTTTTACTTCTGATGTTTCTCATATTAGACAGATTATAGAAAAACATTGGGCGACCTTACTATTAGATGAGCGGTTGGCAGCCATTGTAGGACCCCGACCCAGTTTGTCCTTTAAAAATAAGAAAAATTTGAAATGCCTGCTCTGTCATCGACCTTTAGATAGTATTGCACAGAAACAAATTGGAGTTGGTGTTAACACCAAACCTTGTGGCCATTGTGGACAATGTGATATGATTGACACTAGTGATATTTTTGTACATCCCCGTACAGGGGAAGTATTTAATTTCTATACTAATACCACCTGTCAGAGTAGGAACTTAGTATATCTTGCTAAGTGTGTATCCTGTGATGCGTTTTACGTTGGTAAAACAAATAGGAAATTACGTGAACGCATCAGGGATCACATATATAATATAAGAAATGGTTCTACTTTTAACGCTTTAGCTAAACACTGCTCATATGAAGGAGCCTCACATACTTTTGTATTTTTAGTGTTACAACACATTAGGGAAGGTCCACGGGGGGGGGGGGATATAACCAACCACACTGAGGAATGTGAGGTGAGATGGATGATTAAATTTCGAGCTGATGTCTCCCCTGGACTTAATGAGAAAATTCCCCTTAAACCTATCCTTAAAAGCAGGAGGCTATCAGTTAGGAAAAGAAAATAGTTTTTGTTTTAGTATTTTAACTTTTTATATTCATGAATTATTGTATATACCCATAAATTTTTGTGGTTTGATTCTGTTTATGTGATGTCATTCATTTATTGTCCAATCAATGAGCTTTGTATACTATTTAAATGGGATGAATTTTTATTGTTTTAAATGTCTGATGAAGCCTGTTGGTGAAAGCGCTAATTAATAAAAACTTGGACTGTATACTGACGTCCACGCCTGTGATATATTTTAAATAACTCAATTGACTTTTCTAATTTCAGTTGTTTGATTTTGGAGCGTTTAAATACTAACTTAAAAAGAAAGAGATTTGGCGCCATGGATAACTACTGCGGATTGGTGTTTACGTTTATTACATTTCTTACATTGATGGGTTTAAAATAAGATTGTTTAGACTGTAAGATAACTTTTGTCTAAGGTATAAACTGTTTTATTGCAAATATCCCATCAACATTTTAAAAAAATTATATTCTTTTTCATTCTTTCTCCCACCTATCCTTTTATCTCTCTCCATTTACATTTATTCTTGTTTACCATTTTTGTATATTTCTTTTTAACTTCCATCAAGTCTCTTTTTATATTGCTTCCCAGCAAGATAATAATACATTTAAGAAATATATATATATATATATATATATATATATATATATATATATATATATATATATATGTTATTATTTTTAATATGTAAAAACATATTCATAAAATGTTATAAATCATTGATCAACTTAGCAGGTTTTTAATATCAGCTAATAGCTGCACTGCAGCTTTAAAGGGGATGTATCTATGTATCTGTCTTACGTTAACTGTGAGTTTAAAAGACAGGAAGAGGTTACATTTTATGTTACTTGCTCCACAGTAAAGCAATACTGCACTATTACTGCAAATTACTGTAATTTAACTTCCCACTGATGTTCCTGATATCGTAAGCTTAATCTGTGGGGATCCACTGTACACGTGCTCATAGGTTCATAGGTTCATAGGTTCATACTAGGCTATCTGCCCCAGGGCATTTATAAGCCTAGCCAGAGTGTGTGTGGCTTTCACCACCCCTTAGGATGAGAATACTATACCCATTAGTTTGCTGTGCCTCTGTCCAGCAGTGACACAGATGTGATTCCCGGGGTAAACCTACGATCTCCCATCCACTCGTCAAGATTTCTCTTGAACAGTGTCAGTGAGGGGCTCTGCCTCACATGGACTGGGATTCTGTTCCATAGTGTAGGGAGTCTCTGGGTGATGAATCTGTCCCTCCAGCACGTCCTATTTATATCCGTGTTGAGGTTTAAGTCTCTTGCTCTCGTGGCTCTGGTGGATTTGGATTTTTTGAGGTGGAGCATTTCCATTAATTCCGGGTTGGACATGGCCTTGTATGTCAGGCACAAATCACCTCTGAGCAGATGGTATGTGACTGAATAGAGCTGGAGTTTCTTCAGTCGGGCATCATATGACATATGTTTGAGCCCCTTTATCCTTTTGGTGAGGAACTTTTGGGGTCTTTCCAACTGCTGCAGGTGGCGGGTAAGGTACATTCTGAATGGGGTGTTGTACTCAATCATTGGTCTGATAAGTGAAGAGTACAGGGGTACAATGACCTCTCCTGATCTGGATGTGAATCCCTTCATGATCAGGTGGGCAATGTAGAAGGTCTTCCTAACCACTTTGGCAATGTGAGTGTCAAAAGAGAGGTTACTGTCAACTTGGGTCCCCAGGTCCCTGATAACTTCTTCCGTGTTTAATGGATTACCACCTATGTGGTAATTAGGGGTTACCTTGTTTTTCCCAAAGGGTATGACTATACATTTTTTGGCATTTAGCTTAAGGCCATGGCTCTGGCACCAGTTATCCATTTCTATGAGACCTCTCTGGAGGATGTCTGTGTCTGATGGAGTGTCAATTATGGTGCCCAGTTTGCAGTCATCTGCAAATTTTGTCAGCCACAATCCCCTATGTTTGCCTGCACTTCAGAAAAATAAATGCCGAACAAGAGGGGCCCAGGACTGAGCCCTGTGGGACACCGCTCGTGACCGGCTTAGAGTCTGACATGGCACCAGCAACTCTAACCCTGTGTGTTCTGTCCTTGAACCAGTTTGCAACCCATCTTGTGACATATGGGTTTACATCTAAGCTGGTGAGCTTTTCTATGATGCCCGAGTGGGGTATTGTGTCGAACGCTTTTGCTAGGTCAAGGTAGGCTGTGTGAACTGCCTTACCCTCATCAATGGCCTTAGTCACTGTTTCGAAAAAGTCGACCAAGTTCAAGAGGCAGGATCTGCCCTTGACAAAGCCAAATTGGGTAGGATCCAGTGTCTGTAGGTCCCCAATGTCTTTATTTATGAGTTCCATTATGATCCTCTCCATAGCTTTGCAGACAAGGCTCGTCAAGCTTATGGGGTGGTAATTTCCAGGGTCCGTAGAAGCACCACCTTTGTGGAGTGGAACCACAGTTGCCGTACGCCATTCTTTGGGTACGTATCCTGTAGTAAGGCTAAGATTAAACAGCAGCCTTATGTGTGGGTTTAGTTCCTCATTGAGTTCATGTAGCACACAGCCAGGGACACCGTCCGGTCCCATTGATGCTGTGTTTTTTGCTTTAGAGAGAGCAGCTCTCACCTGGGCATCTGAGATGTTTGGGAGGCTAGACTCTGGTGGGATAGATATTTCTCCTTTTGGGGGGGAGGGAGAAATTTGCACTGAACCTGTCTGCCAGTATGTTGGCAATGTCTGTGGGTTCAGTGATTTTTTATCATTTTGGACTAATTCTGAGCATATCTGGGAGTTTCCACCCAGGTTTCTAACATAGCTAAAGAAGGCCTTATGATTGTCTTTTGTGTCATTAGCGATTTTTCTCTCAAAGTTGGCCTTGGATGATTTTATGAGTGATCGTAGTTTTTGCTAGTATTGATCAGAGATGCCTTCCCTTTTAGGGATTTTGCTCTGTCATGTAGTAGCTTTCTCCTCTTGTTGTAGAGTTTGTTTATGGCTGGGGTCCACCAGACCGGGCACCTGCCTTTGGTGGAAAGGGTCTTGATTTTATTAGGGATTGCTTGATCCATACATTCCTGGAGGTGCTCGTAGAAGGCATTTGTAAGGGTTTCAGCAGCCTGGGTTGTGGTTTCCACTGGCTCGGGCTCCTTGAAGGATACCACTCCAGTCTTAAGAAGTGTGAAGTTTGCTTTTGAGAAGTTCTTCACTGTGGTCTTTTGCTGGGGGTGGGGCGGATGTGGATCTCCAATGAGATTAATTTATGGTCTGATCTCACCAATGAGGGATATACTTCCGGTGTGGAGCATTTTGACCCCATGTTTGTGATGATCAGGTCTAGTATATTTTCTCCTCTTGTGGGAATGGTGACTAGTTGTTCCATAGCATTTGAGTTTATGAACTCCAGGAACCTTTGGGCTAGGGTGTTGGGGCTTGAGTAATGTTCCCAGTCTATGTTTGGGTAGTTGAAGTCACCCAATATGATGGTATTTGGAGAGACATTCATACTCTCCAGTGTCTTCAGGAAGGCTGTGTGGGTTTCCTGAGTTTGAGAAGGCGGTCTGTAGCATGCTACAAACTGTAGGGCAGTTTTACCTATGGTTAATTGCACCTGGATGGTCTCCGATGCTTCGTGCATTGCCACTAACCTGGAGGTGTGGGTATCCTTTATGAATATGGATACTCCCTCTCCTTTTGTGGTTCGGTCCGGATTTTGGGGCCAGAACGCATGATATGAGGTATAACCTGATAGTGCTGGGGTGCTCTCAGGAGCCTTGAACCAGGTTTCAGTCACAGCACAGACATCGATGTTCTCCATACTGAGGAGGGCTTTGAGGGCGTGCATCTTGAGGTTTAGACTTCTGGCATTGAGCAGTATTACCCTTAGTTTTTCTCCATTTTTGTTTTCTAGGGCGGTAGGTTTATCATTTGAGCCTTGCCTAAAAAGGCACTATGGGGTGGCAAGAGCCTTTGCCAATATCCGGAAGCCCAGGGTGACAGGTGCAAGCCGTCCCTCGAAGCAGCGTGGCTTGTCAAGCATGTCATCCCAGGCAGACAGACATTGGATCCCCTTAGAATGACACCAGTAATTAAGCCAATTATTAAAGCTGATCATTTTGTCTCTGTATTGTGGCATCATTCTTGGTGAGGGTAGGATAGTGCTCAGGGTCAGGGTCATACAGGCCTGGGCTACATAATCTGAGAGCTCCTCTATGTCTCTTTTCATGTAGTCCAGGGAGGTACATCTCAGGTCGTTCACACCGGCATGGACAATGACTGAGTCATACTTGTACTTGCTGTGGAGTGACCTGAGTGCTTGTGTTATGTGGCGGATTCTAGCGCCTGACAGGCAGCTTACTGTGATCTTTTCCTTGTTCAGTCTGGTGAGTGGGACGTCAGTGTGTCTGACTATGGAGTCACCTATAACAAGTGTGTCTGGCATTGTGTTTGGCCTTAAGGGCTGTGACTGTTTAGCACACTGACTTTGAGAACTATGTGTTGCATGTCTTATGTCTTGAGGTGGCAGTTGCTTGGGTGTCTGCTTTGGAGGCCTCTGTAGTTTTGGTAGATTTTTGATCAGTGCCTCCGAGTATGTCTTTGTGTGTTTATGTGTTTGTTTTGCAGTTGTGATAGTTCTATGTGAAACTGGGTTTGTGGTGTGCGTGGTTTCCTTCTCCTCCTGTCTGGTCTTGCCAGTCCTGAGTTGAGAGAGCTCAGCCTCCAGTTTGGCTATATAGTTGCATCTCTCACATGTATTTGTGTTTTGTGGGAGAAGGAGTGGGTTGTCTGTGTACATGAGGCAATTGTAACATTGCCTCAAGATGCCCAGATTCACCAGCTGAACAGGAGAGGACGCTAGCAACTGACCCTTCGACATGCTAGAAAAAGTGAAAAAGTTTGCTGTGTAACTGAGTCAGAAGGGACCTATAGGGAAATGGGTACTCAAGGGGATTCTAGGCTAATGTAGTACTTTGTTTAGTATACAAGTACTTTACCTATATAAAATGCTTTAGGAGCAAGTGCTGAGCTTTTGAGATAGAGAATAGACTGTTTAGATTGCAAGTAGAGAAGTTCTAAGGGAAAAATTGAAGAGCAGACTTTACGGAGCCAGAAATAGTTTAACCTTGTTTAACCGGCGCTGCCCGATGGTGCTCTATGGGCAACTCTGTGCTAAATCACGCAAAAGCGCGCTAAAGCAAAAGAAGCTTCCCTTTATCCAAATAGGATATGGAATAGCACAGGAACCAAGCCAAAGCCCAGAGATCAGCAAACTCTGAAGACTGGACTATTCTAGTTCAGTAAGGCGGGAAAGCAAGATTTTTTTTTTTTTTTTTTTTTTTTTTTTTTGCAGAAAACAGAGGAAAAACAGACAGTGAATGCTATAAATACTTTTAAACGGCTAGTGCACTTGAGTGTGTTAGCCTACAGGTAAAATTAAGCAACAAATAACTTTTTAAAAGTGCAAAACAGTTAATCAACACAAAAACAGTTTAAATAGAATGCAGAGCTGTATAAACAGGATAAAATGCAGTCGCTAAGCAGTAAATAATCAAAAAGCCAGAAAAAAATACTTAAATCAGTTATAGCAAATACAGTTATAACAAATGCTCTGAAATATACTGTATATTTCCAAAATGTTTGAGAAGGACAGTCAGAACACAAGAAGGTTCAGGCGAAAGAGAAAAAAGTCTTGTTTTACTTTTTGAAAGGGAAAAAGGAGGAACAGAAGGCCTTATCAAATGTTCTCTCTGTATTAAGCAGAATGAGCTAATGACACTAGACTGGGAGGTGTGTCACAGTAGGGGCGGGCAACTGCAAAGCCACAAAGTATAAGAGCAAAACACCAACAGGGAAGGAGGGTGGGGCAAAATAGCCTACAGACAGCAAGCACTACAGAGACAAATTAAAGTTTTTAAACAGATAAGGATTTGTGAAGATACTGAATAGACAAAGTGCTTTATATATATTAAATTGTAAAAACAGTAATCTGTAAAAATAATCAAAAAAAATCAACATACTTATATTTTGTAGCTCAGTTGCGGTCAACAACTTCTCCAGTCTGCACTGTGTGCAAAGACAGAAACCCTACCAAAGTTAGGGCTTAAAAACCAAAATAGCTTCTTTTTTTTTTTACAAGAACACAAAAGAACCAGCCCCCACTAGCCAAGAGATAATTACACAGAGAAAATGTTTCAGTTTCATTTTCATTATGTTGTTATTCTTTTCTGATTTAATGTATTTATTTGAAATATCTAGGCATTAATGACTCCTTCAATTTGTCAAATTCACTAAAGCTGAACAATTTTCCATATACCACAGCTTTTTTTATTATGTTGTATGCTTACTTCCACATCACTTATATACAAATGAATTGTGCTGCTGGTGTCACATCAGGTCATAAGATGATCTGATGTATCCATGTATAAATTCACATTTTTGGAAGTAGTTCCTTCCTCAAACTAGTCTCCCAGTTAGCCACACTGAGTAGTCATATACGTACAATAATATTTATTTCTCTTACATGCTTTGCAAATGATTTCTCGAATTATGTTCAGCTTGTGAGACAATCAAGTGATTGCATTTGTGAAACCCTCCTCTTGCCTCTGTGAGTCTCCTGACCAAAACAAAAAGAGCAGCACATTGATCGTGCCCTCTCGGGCGAGAAGCAGAACAAGATATTTGCTCAGCATGTTGAGCATTCATTTTCCTAAACTGAAAGGAACACCCCTTTTTTTGTAAGTCATGCCTTTGGAGAGTAAAAGCTTATATATTTATCTTCAGTCTGTAAGGCATGTATGCCATGGCCAGGCAGTGGAATGCAGCAATCATAACATATCATTATATGATAATGTTAACAGCAAATAACTATAGTACAATCTACAGCAGTGATACCATTAACACAGTATTAAGTTACTGTTAACGCTGAATGAATTACTTTCTATTATACAACAACCCCCCCATTAATATTCAAAAACATGCACGCTGATTGGTCAGCGTGCACGTTGTAAATCCGAGTTATAGTAATGGAAAAAGGCCCAGTCGCCCAGACTTTTTCCATTACTATAACTCTTACAGCAACACTGTCTCGCTTTGTTAAACGAGTTTAACATAGTGAGACAGCTTTAAAAAAAGCAACGGAGATTCTCCGTTGCTGCCCTTCTGCAGCTGTCTGGTATTCTGAGGCAGTTCTGATGAACTGCGCATGCGTATGCCTATGCAGTACATCAGAGCTGTGGGCGAAAGCAAGATCTCCATTGCTTTTTACAAACTGTTTTGCTATGTTAAATGGGTTTAACATAGCAAGATACATACAATGCCATTATTTAAGAAAACTAATTATTTTTTTTCTTAAATAATGTCATTGTATAATAGCAATAACTCACTTCTGGGTGTGGGTAATGCTGGATTTACCCACAGTTGGCTTTGTTTGGCCACTCGGGCTTCGCCCTCGTGACCAAACCACACCAACCGTGGGTAAATCCAGCATTCCCCACACCCAGGCGTGGGTTATTGCTATATTACTACATCTATATCATAGTAACAAAATACAGATATTACATTTGAAATAACTTTTCACTTCTTTCTGAATTTGTTGTTTTAACTAAAAGTATCATATCTCATCTTATATACATGCACTTGTAAATCATTTAACCAGCCACTACCTATACATATATCATAAATAAAAAATGTTGTTTACCTTACCTTATATTTTCCAGCAATAAAATACAGAGAAATACTATTTGTAAAATTATTTTGTGCAATGCACCAAATGTGTGCACCTGTGGTTCCTCTCATAGTGAGCAGGAGTACTATTGTGACAACAGATTATCAGTAGGGTAAAACTTGCTTGTCTCAGGAAGGTCTAAACCCACCTCGCATTTCCTATTAGTGGGTGAGAAATCCAACACTTGGCAAATTCTGCTTTACAAAGATAGGAAGAGCCAACCTCAAAAAATATAAAAATTAAGTCACTATGAATGCTTGGCCACCACCCACCAGTTACCCATGGGATAACTTTTGTGACATCTCCTGCTTAAAACCCAAAAATCCAGAAGGATCATGAGCCCCCCCCCCCCCCACTTTCACAGTCAGTGTTCATACTGAAAAATGAAGATCAAGTGAGCTTTTACTTCTCTGCTCCATGGGAGGTTACTCTCCTCCCTAAGCTTGCCTTAGGACACCTGCAATGCTCAGTATTAGAACAGATCAGGATCTATCATGCACTATTGCAAATAAACTAAAAATCTCAGCACGGGGGGATAACTTAGAAGATACGCAGATAAATATAAACAAAAAGTACAAAATAAGCAATTTACTGATGACCCCAAAAAAGTTTTATAGAGAATTGGGAAACAAGGTAAAAGGAATTGAAAGGCCACCAAAAAAGAATAAATAGATATATTTTGGAGAAGTATTTATGAAGATCCTGTGGAACATAACAAAGATGCTAAATGGATAGAAGAAATAAAAGAAAGAATAAGAAGTTTAAAGGTACAGGATATAAAATGGGATGAAGTAACAGCTAGAGAGATTGAAACAAAGTTAAGAAAAGCCTCTAACTGGAAAACCCTAGCCCCAGATGCAGTCCCTAACTTCTGGTTTAAAGTATTAATGTCTTTGGATGAAGATTTAGTCATATGTGCACCCCAAACAGACACTAACCTGGTTAACAACAGGAAAAAACAATGCTCCTACTTAAGAGTGAACCTGCAAGCTACTCTAAAAATTGTAGACCAATAACTTGCCTTTCGATGACATATAAAGTATTCATTGTAATTTATACCAACAGAGTTTACAGTCATTTAGAAGAAAATTCAATTATGCGAATAGAACAAAAGGCCAATAAAAGAAAGTCATATGGAACAATGGATCATTTGTTGTTAGATACTTCTCCTTTTTACAGTTCTCCACTATGACTTTATTTAACTATGGGATGGATTGACTACAAAAAAGGCATTTGATAGTATCCCACATTCATGGATAAAAGAATGCTTAAAAATGTATAGGATACACCCTACACTGATTGACTACATTACAGTGACCATGAAACAATGGCAGACCACTTTCCAATTAAACATGATAAAGGACAAATTATTATCCCAGGTATAAAAATTCAAAGGGGGATATTCCAGGGTGACTCTTTGTGACCGCTGCTATTCTGCCTTGCCCTTAACCCATTAAGCTGCTGTCTACTGAATAGCTTAGGCCATGGCTATAATTTGGCTCCTAGAAAACAACAAAGTGTAAAGACTTCTCAACTTCCCTTTCTTGATGATTTAAAACTGTATAGCTTATCAGATGAGGAACTGAAAGAACAACTGCAAGTTGTCAAAACTTTGTCAGATGATATAAGAATGTAATTTGGTCCTGAGAAATGTGCAAAAGCAACCTTTAAAGCAGTTAAACTGCAGCACCAAGAAAACATCAGTATGGGTCAAGAATGTGATATCATAGAACTTGAGCAAGAGGAATGTGTATAAGTATTTGGGAATTGATGAAGGATCAACAATAAAATGTGCAAATGCGAATAAAACTTAGTAAGAAATACTTTAGAAACCTTAAATTAATCCTGAAAACAGTGTTGACATCTAGGAACAAAATTCAAGCTATAAACTAATTTGCTCTTCGTATCCTAGCTTACAGTTTTGGAGTGATTGACTGGCCCCAAAACGTGTTGGATAGATTAGACAGAAAAATAAGAAGGATGCTTCATGCTCACCAAATGATTTATAAAAATCAGTGCATACCAAGATTATATATTCCCCTTTCTGAAGGAAGGATGGGCCTCCTTGAAACTGATTACATGTATGGCTCTGCAGTTATGCGACTGCACAGATATCTGCTGACCTCACAAGACCCAAACTTAATGCAAGTTTTGAAACATGAAGAGAATAAATATAAGAAGATGTCTCTGCTTAATCTAGAAGAGGCATGTTGGCATCAAGCAGGAATGGAAATCAAACCAGAAGTAGATAAAAATCAGGCAGAAACTGAATGTGCCAAAAAAACAAAAGAAAGAACATAGAACATAAGGTGAAGGACCAGATGAAAAGGCAAAAAATGTGGAAAATGCATAAATATAGTTGCAAGTATAGAATACTTCTGGAAGAATTTCATGTTGATCAGGATCAAATGCAGGAATGGTTAAGGAGAGGTGAATTCAAACCAAGAGATGAAAGGTTAATATTGCCATCCCAAGATAGTGGGCTAGATACACATTGGTTCACAAAGTCCATTGAACATGTGGGAGAAACAGACAAATGTAGGATATGAAGTAGTTAACTTCATTTTATCTGCAACCTGTGGTTATAGGGATCCATAAAGGATCTCAGTCAGCAACTTCACAAGCATCTGCTCCGAGCTCCAAGCTCCTCCCCCTTACCCATAACACACTACCATCTTCTGCCTTCCCTCATATCTCGTTTGCTGCTTTGTGCATCAGCATCATGATCTCAGTAGCTCTGAGCCTTAGGGTTATTGTAAGTACCTTTTTGGGGTTTTTTGTGTGTTGAGAGAGTTTCTCACTTAGTTCCCTTTTCCTCCCACTAAACGCTTGTTCGTCGATTTACACAAAAAAAAAAAAAAAAAAGTTTATAGTTTTGTGAGGTAGTTGTTGTGTAGGTCCTTCCCTTTCCTATAGTGTGTGCATGGTCAGTAGTGTGTTGGGGTTTGCTAGGCATGGCTGCTTTTGTGGTAAAATGTCTAAACAGCCAAAACCTACTTTTAAGAAATGCACAGAGTGTAGCCATAAGCTTTCACCGGCAGATGGTCACACTCTGTGTGTTGTTTGTCTGGGTGTAGCCCATTTGCCCGCCCGATGTAGTGTCTGTGCTGGATTTAATCTGAAGGCCCTGAAAGATAGGAAGCCCAAACTGGTGGCAAAAGACCTCATCCCAGCTTCCACGTTGGATACTTCAGCCACAGCCTCAACTTCTACAACTTCCACCCAACCACCCCCTCAGGCTGGGACTCACCCTCCCGCTAGACCTGCTGAAGGGAATGCGAAAGGGAGAGACAAGAGACATAAAGACAGAGGGAGAGACAGAGAGAAGAAAGGGGATAGGCCCCCGTAAATGGTCTCCAGATTGGCAGTCCTTCCCTAGCCAGCCTTCCAAGGTATCGAGACCTGTGTCTCCTCGGCTCCATTCCCCCAGATTCCCCCTGGAGCTGACAGAGCCTTTGGAGCTGAGGCCTTCCTCCAGATCCTCCCAGTGACCAGCCAGATCTGAGTTGGTCACTTCCTCGCATTCGACTCTGAGTCTGTCTGAAATGGATATGGACAGGATGATGAGGAGATTTATTCGGACCCAAATCCAGATGGGACCCTTGCCAGGCCCCTGTCCCTCTGGAGGGGGGACCTCCATGCCATTCTTTCATCCGATTTCTCCTTCCCCGATCTGGACTGCGGTTTCGGGGTTTATGGATCTGAGGATCTTCGGAGCTGGGGATTCAGAGCTGATGGTTCCTCCAACCTCAACTCTGGCGATTACCTTGAGTTCCTCAGATCTGACCAGCTCGGATCTGAGCAGCTCTCAGGGCTGAGGACGGGGAGTTGGACCTGAGGGGATAGAGGTATCTTCGGCTCCGACCTTGTCAGATCTGAGCCATTCCTTCGGAACTCCGGCTGCCCTAGAGTCGGCCCTGATACTCACGGTGGACCCGGGGAGAGCTTCTTCCTTGTTGGGTTCTAAGGAGGTGCGCTCTCCATTGGCATTCAATGTGGTGGAGAGGGTTCGCTCCCAAGGATCGAGACCCCAGCCTATTTCCTTGGATTTTGCCCAGACTCCCTCGGATTCGGGTTATAACTCCCTTCAGCTTGTCTCAGGGACAGCCCATGCTAGAGGAGCCCCAGGCAGTTCCCCTGGAGGAACCCCCCGTGGCTCACAGGCCCTCTTCAGAGAGTCCCACTGAAGAGGGTCCTCATAAGCATAGGTGCAAAAGGAGGCACCTGGACTCTCCTGAGTCCCTTACAGAAGACACTGATTTAGATGAAGGAGAAGGTTCCCCCAGGTCACCTCCAGAGGATGTCTCCTTTGGAGACATCATGGAGATCCTCTGCCAGAGGGGAGGCTGGTCAGCCCCAAAATCTTCTACGGATGAATCAGTGTTCCTGGAGGCTTTTGGCACGAGCCCATCTATGTCCTTGGTGTCCCCTCCGGTGGATCCCTTACTGGATCTTATCACCATGCAGGCATGGAAGGAGCCTGACACCATAGATCCAATACCTAAGCACCTGGACAAGATTCTATCTCCACCCTCAGACAGACAGGCATGGTATAAGGGATCCCCTGTGGCTGCTATGGTGGTTGCAGTAGCCCCCAAGAGGGAATTGGCTCAAGAAAGTTCCTCGGTCCACCCTCCGGACAAGGAGCCCAGGACAGTGGATCGATTTGAGAAGTGAGTATATTCTTCAGTGACATTTTCCATCCGAGCGCTGAACTATTTGTACACGTTATATGACTGCAGCGAGACCTAGTCACGGAATTTGTTGAATCACCACCAGAGTCTTTGTAGCAGGAGGACAAGCATCTTTTCTCTGTGAAAATGTTGACTCTGAAATCAGTATCAAGCACGTCCATGCACCTCCTATCTCATGCTACGGAAGGGGCAACTAGATTGGCTAGGACCGGTGTAGCTATGAGGCGACATGCTTGGCTCAGACTGTGCCAATTTGTGAACCCCTTCAAGGCATCATTTACGAATGCTCCCTTCGATGGTTCTTCTCTTTTTGGGAAGACTGTACGTGACACCCTTGTCCATAGTGAAAAAGACGGGAAGACTTTGTCTGCCATTGGAATCCACTTCTTCAGTCCTCAAAGATCCTTTTCCAGGAATTAGAGAGGGAAAAGAAGGTGTGGTTCTGGAAATCACAGTTTTCCTGGGACCCTCAGGACAACTCAACCCTAGATGTAGAGGGTGACATGACAGATGCCATCCCAGATGCAGAGGGGGTATGAGGAATTTTGGGTCTAGGGAGCCCTTCTCGGACAGGCCCATGCAGCAGCTCTGAGGGGTTGCCCAACTGTCCTACTCTGGAGGCAGTTGGGAGAAGATTATCATTGCACCCAATGGCATGGGAGTCCATAACTGCAGATTGTTGGGAGCTTCAAATAATATCCAGAGGTTACGCGATCCCGTTTGTTGCCCCTCCAATCAATGTGCCTCCCAGATGTCCCTCCTGCTCAAAGGGAGATGGCAGCACTAGAGGTTTCCAAGCTACTTCAAAAACAAGCCATTGAACTGGTCCCCCAATCAGTATGGGTCAGGCGTTTACTCCAGGTTCTTTTTAGTGCCAAAAAAGATGGGGGACCTCAGACCCATTTTGGACCTGTCAACCTTAAACCTGGCTGTCACCAGACAGAAATTCCAGATGGTCACCCTGCAGTCCATTCTACCTTATCTTCGAGAATGTGACTGGATGTGCTCGCGAGACCTCCAGGACACTTATTACCATGTCAAGATTCACAGAAGGTCCAGAAGATTCCTTCACTTCCTGCTGGGAGCCAGTCATTTCCAGTTCCGAGCCCTACCCTCTGGTCTCACCACAGCCCCCAGGGTGTTCACCAAGGTAATGGCAGTTATAGCGGCTCACCTGAGGCTTCAGGGGATTCAGGTATTTCCTTACCTAGACGATTGGCTCCGTGCCGCTTCCACCAAGTGTCTTCTTTGCCAAACCAGAGACTCCTTCCTGCACCTTGCAGACTTGCTAGGGATTACGGTCAATGTTGCCAAGTCTCTCTTGAACCCAGTACAGATCTTGGACTTTATTGGGGCACAGCTGGATACCCTTCAACTGAAAGTCTTTCTAACTCCAGACAGGGTCCAGAGTCTAAGGGCATATGTATCAATACTTCTTGGCCCCAGGTTACCGAAGATGGTGGACATTCTCAGAGCCCTGGGCTCTATGGCTGCCACAATTTCTATCCTCCCCTGTGCACATCTTCACATGCGTGTTCTACAATGGACTCTAGCCGTACAGTGGTCTTGGCTAGATCTCCCCATGGAATACCCAATTCAAATCAGCAAAGCCTGCAGGGCATCACTTCTCTGGTGGAGCCAGTCTCTGGAGATTGCAGCAGGATGCCCATTTATCCCATCCACAGCCCAAGCCAAAGTGACCACGGACTCCTCCCAGCTCGGGTGGGAGGGGACATTATCTGGGGAGGATGGTCCAAGGCACGTGGTCCCAGATTGAGACCAGATTGCACATCAATGTTCTGGAGATGAGAGAAGTGCTTTTAGCATTGCAAACCTTCCACACTGTCCTTCCTCACGGGACTATTGCAATTCAGTCAGACAACATGTCAGTTGTCTGGTACATCAGCAAACAAGGAGGAACCAGATCTTACCCTCTGTGTTGCGAGGCCATGAGAGTGTAGGAGTGGGCTCCACCAAATGGTTTCTGATTACAACGCACATCCTGAGACACTCCAACATTTTAGTGGACAGATTGAGTCGGGCTATTCTAATGCCATACAATTGGTCTCTGAAACAGTCGATAGTGTAGGAGATCTTCCTTGCGTGGAGACAGCCTTGCTGCGATCTCTTCGCATCTCCTTCCAATGCGAAGTACAATGAGTTCTTCACTGTGATTCCCTCACCAGGGGACCCCCAAGAGATGCTCTAGTCCATGCTTGGTCTCCCAGGCTACTGTACGCTTATCCCTCGTTACCACTCATTCTGAAGTTTCTTCAAAAGGCCTGCCGACTGGGGTGCAAGATGATCCTCATTACCCCATTCTGGCCTCGTCAGGTTTGGTTCTCTTTCCTCTGGTCTCATGTTCTAGCTCCTCCTTTGATTCTAGATCCCTGCCCGGATCTCATTTCTCATCCTTCGGGTGCCTGTCCGCCCAACCTGGACAGCGTCAAGCTGACAGCTTGGTTTCTCTAGTTCCCTTGATTGCCAGGAATCCCAGTCTTTCATCTTCAGTGAAAACTATTCTAGTGGTGGCTCATAAGTCCTCCACTAGGAAGATTTACTACAGTAAATGGAAACAATTTTCTACTTGGACTTTTCAGAGAAAGCTGGATCCCTTTACAGCCCCTGTCTCTGCGGTACTGGATTTCTTAGCCAGGATTTTTCAGCAAGGGGCCAGTTCTTTCACTGTGAAAGTGCAACTGACAGCTATTTCTAATTTCCATGTCGGTGAAAATAGGAATGCTCTGGCCTCTTCTAGACTGTGTAAGGCTTTTCTTAAAAGCATTTTCTTTTATGCCCTTTAGTTAAAAACCCTGTTCCTCCTTGGGACCTTACCTTGGTTCTGCAGGCCTTAGTTGCTCCCCCTTTGAACCTGCAGCATCAGCAGATTTGAAGTTCTTATCCTGAAAGACAGCCTTCCTAGTGGCCATTACGTCGGCTAGGAGAGTTTCTGAACTTCAAGCCTTGTCTGCTGTGCCCCCTTACTTGATCTTCCACAAGGATAGGGTGTCTCTCTGTACAAACCCATCTTTCTTACCAAAAGTGGCTTCTGAATCAAACATTAATCAAACAATTAACCTGCATGTTTTCTTCCCAAATTTTCAGAACAAGGGTGAATATAAACTGCATTTGCTAGATGTTCATAGACTAACTTCATTTTTATCTACATAGAACAAAGCCCTTCCGTAAGTCTGACCAGTTATTTGTGTCCTTTTCTAAGCCCTTTTTTGGGAAAGGCCATCTCCAAAGTTTTCATAGCTAGATGGATTACACTATGTATTTTGCAAATTTACAAAGACAAAGGCTTGTCTCTACCTGGTCCTGTTAAAGCTCATTCTACCAGATCTATGGCAAGACCTGCTGCTTTCTGGTCTAGGGTATCATTAGATGACATTTGTGCGGCAGCAACTTGGGCTAAGTCACATACCTTCATTTCTCATTATAAGTTGGATTTAGTCTCCAGAGGGAGAGCATCCTTTGGCTTTGTGGTGCTCAGGAATATCCTTCCATGAGGGTCTCCTAGGAGTTTCAGTGGCTGGGGACTGTCCCACAGGTTGCAGATAAAATGAAGTTAACTACTTCAGATAAAGAAGTCATGTACTCACCATAACGTTCCATCTGAGTAGTTGTACTTCATTTTTCTGCATCCTTCCCCCAAACCTTCTCATGTGATTAGCATGTATTGTTTACTCTAGTTTGAGTTGCTGATTGGCTTCAGTTGTGGAAAACTCGATTTGAGGGAATGCAGGAGATGGTGGTGTGTTATGGCTTAGTGGGAGGAGCTTGGAGCTCAGAGCAGATGCTTGTAAAGTTGCCGGCACAGATCAGATATGGATCCAAATACCCACAGGTTGCAGAAAAATGAAGTATAACTACTCAGATAGAACGTTATGGTGAGTACATAACTTCTTTTTTTGTAAAAAAGAATTGGAAACAGTTGCACACCTCATTGCTGGTTTTAAAATACTAATGGTAGAAGAACTGTATACTGAAAGGCATAATAGTATGGCAAGACTGTTGAATGGGGATTCTGCAAACATTATGGTACTGAAGTGGGCGAAAAACACTGGAAACATGATCCACAAAGCATCATAGAAAATGAAGTCGACATCACATGGGATCACCCATTACTAACAGTTCAAAAGATAGATGCTAGAAAACAGGATATAGTGGTCCAGGAAAAGAAGACAAAAGTAACTGATCATTGAAATCGCCATACCCAGTGACTATAGCATCTTGCATACAGAGAAAGGCAAAGTCATAAAATATCAGGATTTGCAGGCAGAAATGAGAGCAATGTGGAAGAAAGATAACCAGACAGTTCCAATACTAGTAGGAGCAACAGGTCTTATAAAAATAATCTACAATTGAAACAATACTAATTTCATGAACTTTAATCATACTTTGACTTAGGAATGATGTCCTTTCCCATCATGGTATTAGAAACCCAAAAGACTTGGAAAAATTGAAAAAGTGCAGAGGATTATTTCCATTGGATATATAATTCCCTTTTAAAAACAGAACCAAGGCAAAAACAGCTGAAATGAAACCCCAAAGAAATAGCGTATACTTCTTTATTATCCGCTTTCGTCCACAGACTTCATCAGTCTGATGAAGTCTGTGGACGAAAGCGGATAATAAAGAAGTATACACTATTTCTTTGGAGTTTCATTTCAGCTGTTTTTGCCTTGGTTCTGTTTTTATTAGTTTGTTCCTGGTTCATACATATAATTCCCTTTTCCCTACCCCCTCCTTCAACAGTAAACAAAATTCCTGATGTTCCACCCAGTCAAAAAAAGCAGCACCTCTAGAAATAAAAAAGCTGCTAGAAAAAAAGAGTCATCTAAGAGGTCCCTCCAGATCAATAAGAATCTGGAACTTACTCAAGATTCTTTTAGTGCCAAAGAAAACATTGGACTGGAGACCAGTTTTGGATCTCAGTAATCTGAACAAATCGGTTCAGTGTACAAAGTTCCAGATGATCACGGTTCAGTCCATTTTACCTTTCCCGCACAAGGGTGACTGGAATTGCTTAATAGAGCTTCAGGATGTGTACTATCATTTAAAAACAGGCAATGCAGAAGATGACTATGCTTCTGGGTTCGAGCCAATCATTACCAATTCTGAGCGCTACCCTTTGGCCTCACCCCACCCCCCAGGGTGTTCACCAAATGCATGGCAGTAGTAACAGCTCACTTGGGACTGCAGGGATTCCGGATGTTTCCATACTTCGACATCTGGCTCATAACCACTCCGACCAGGCATCTTCTGATAAAAGCATGAGACTATGTACTCCATATTTGCTCTCATCTTGGAATTACCACCAGTCACAACAAATCTCTGCTAGAACCATTTCAGATGTTAGAGTTCATAGGGGCCTTGTTCAATACAGTAACAGTAATAGCCTACCTTGCCTTACAAAGGGTACAAACTATTCAGTTTTCAAATCAAAAGGATAATTCATAATTCTTCTCTATTAGCTCAATTGGGGGGGTCAATGTCCACTGCGATAGTTCTAGTTCCGCTAGCAAGTACCATGTGTGAATTCTTCAGTGGACCTTAGCAACTCAGTGGTCCACTCTACATCAACCTATGTCCTCCCAGATCAGAATAACTCAGGCATGCATAAAATGCCTCTGAATGTGGATTCACTCAGATGAGATATTACAAGGTCATCCCTTCATTGTTCCTCAGTCCAAACCCGTAGTGACCATGGACACTTCCCAAATTGAGTGAGACGGGTTCTTCTTGGAAAAGAAGAGGCCAACACACATATCAATGTCGTGGAAATGACAGCAGTACTTCTAATGTTGCAGGCCTTTCAAGACTCCCTCCCTTCCTCAACTATTTTGATTCAGATGGACAACATGTCAGTGGTATGGTACATCAACAAACAAGGAGGAACCAAGTCTTACCCCTTGTATGAAGAAGCTCTGAGAGTATGACAATGGGTGATCTCATCCAGCTGATTTCTGAAAGCAACTCACATTCTGAGGAAGTCCAATGTGATAGCAGACAAGTTGTGCAGGTCCATTGTATTGGTTCACGAATTGCCTCACAACATGCGAGTTGCAGAAAAGATATTCCGCCAATGGGATCAACCTTGCTGCAACTTCCTTGCATCTCACTTCAACAACAAGTGCAGCAGTTCTTTGCCCTGATCCCCTCACTGGGGGAAATCGCTAAGAGACATTCTCTTCTACAGTTGTCTCCCCATTCTCCTCTATGCTTATTTCCCAACCCCTCTAATCCCCAAATTTCTCCAGAAAGCATCTCGATTGAAGAGCAAAGTCATCTTCACTGCCCCTTATTGGCCTTATAGATTTGGTTCCTCTTTCTTTGGCCTCATCTAGTTCACCCTCCATAGATTCTGGATGCAATTTCAGACCTCCTGTCTCACCCAACAGATTCACCTGGATGGTTTAGGCCTAAAGCTAACTGCATGATTTCTCAGTTTCCATTGATAGCCAAGGAATCCAGGCTGTCCTCCTCTGTCTGTCACATTCTTTCATCTTTCCATAAAGCTTCCACTTGGAAGATTTACAGAAGTAAATGGAAAAGATTTGTTTATGGGCACAACAAAATGACACCGATCCATTGATACATAAATTTCTTGAATTTTTGGCTACAATTTTAATGAAGGTACTAGTTTCTTGAAAATTAAGTACAACTAGCTCCCATTTTTAATGTTCTTATAGGAGTAAACAATTCCAGCTTAGCTTCTTCAAAACTTTGTAAGGCCTTTATAAGGGGTACCCTTCTTCTGAGACCACATTTTAAAGATCCAACTCCACCATGGGATTTGAATTAAGTTTTACAAGCTTTGACTCAATCTCCTTTTGAATCATCAGCAAAATGTGAACTAAATTTTTTAAGCTGGTTAACTATCTTCCTGGTAGCTATAGATTTTGCTCAAAGAGTCTCTGAATTTCAAGCCTTGCCTTCTATGCCTCCTTATTTAATATTTCATTGAGATAGGGTAGCACTACAAACCAACCACCCCTTTCTTCCTTAGGTGGTGTCATAATCCAACATCAATCAGTCTAGTAATCTTCCAGTTTTCTTTCCAAATTTCATGAACAAAGGAGAATACATGTTGCATTTGTTGGATGTTCACAGACAATTGTGTTTCTCTTTGCATAGAACAAAGAATTTCAGAGAAATAGATTAATTGTTTTTTTTGCAGAATTGAAATTGGGCAAGCCAGTTTTGAAAGTAACTTTAGCTAAATGGTTAACGGACTGTGTTTCCTTTGTCTATAACAAATTCGGTTTGTCTTTTCCAAAAACTTTGAGAGCCCATTCAACCAGGTCCACGCCAACTTCATCAGTATTTTCATCCAGGTCTTCCATGGATGATATCTGTGTGGCTGCAACTTGGGCTAACCTCATACCTGTACTACACATTACAAATTAGATCTGGTCTTGAGGTGAAGAGCAGTCTTTTGCTCAACAGTGCTCAGGAACATCCTTCCTTAGAGCCCTCCTGGGATTCAGGTAGCTGTGGACTCTGTCCCAGTTGCTGAAGAATGAATGAAAATTGACAACATCAGATAAAGAAGTCATGTAATCACTACAATATTCCATTTGTGTTCATTTTTAGTCTTCCTCAACTCCCCTCCCTCCAATTCCTACCATTTGGTTTGTGACTTCTGGAAGAAAGAGAGGATAATGAGGGAACCAATTTCCCTGCCTTTGAGCTCCAGGTATCAGTTTCTAATCCTATTGTTGTTTCTAATGTTCAATGAAACTGTAAGACCAGCAAACAAGATCTGAAGTATATTAGGTACTAGAGCATTATGGGTAAGGGAGAAGCTCCAAAAGTTTTCTTACCATTATCTATGAGCTGTAAAAAGCGGCCAAGTCGGATCTGAGGGTCAGATCTGGGCCCAATTGTTGAGGAAGAATGAAAATGGAGAATACAGATGGAACATTATGGTGAGTACATAACTTTTTTTTTTTCAGTGAGAGTTCTTGAATAGAAGTTAGAATCTGTTGGAATTCTCTTTTTAGGGACATTTCCATATATGAAGCTGTCAGGAACATCATTTGCTTCCTTGTCTTCTCTGGTTTTCTAAAGAAAGACAGTCTGACAGGAAAACATTCTAAATTAATTTATAATGTTTTGTTAATCCTTGAAAAATAATAAAAGGCGTTACTAGTAAAATTTCCCTGTTTCCTGTGATTTTCTTTTCACAATGCTTGTCACATTTACTTCTGTAGGTCGCCCATCTGGGAATCTCTTCCCTCAGAATATTTTTTAGATGTTGCAGTCAATTGAAAACCAGGCATGTAATTAATTTACAAAGTTGTTTAAGAAAACGTGTCAGCACAGATTTGTTATCTGCAGTACAGTAGCATGCATACTCAATACAGATGCATGTCTTAAAAAGACAGTCAAAGTTCCAAAAAACACAAACTGCCAACCAACTATCAAAGAAACAAAAAAAAAAAAACAACACAGAAAGTGGATTCAATGAAAAGATATTTACTGGTGCATCTGGTACCTTGGCTTTCGCCTTCAAAGGAAGGTACCAGATGCACCAGTAAATATCTTTTCATTGAATCCACTTTCGGCGTTGTTTTTTTGTTTCTTTGATAGTTAGTCAAAGTTTCCAGGTTGACAACTGAAGACATTATTTTTGAAGAAAAAATGAAATAAATGTTACTGTTTTACTAAGAGGATATCAAGAAACACAAAAAATATACAGCAAGCTTATGTTGAAATAGTAATGGAAAGATCTGATAGGTTCAAGCCATTGTCTATGTTGTGAAGACTAGGATATAGTTGATGTGAAAAAAATATAAATAAGTAACAGTGATGAGTCTAAAATATACTAGAAATTCATATTTGATTAAAATGTAGTAAAGAAACACTGGAACTGAGCTTTCACTCAAGTAACATAACACAGTGTGCGAGAGATGTGCATATAAAATAGCCTTGGTGGTAGACATCTCACACACAGTAAATTCATACAAAATCGTCAGCAGTACACCACACATCACCCCTCTCCAAGGCCATCACAATGCACATAATTCATCATATGCTGAGGTTCTAAAGATAAACTTGTCTAAACCTCAAATAGCTCCAAAACACAACACAAGCACTAAGCACACTCAGCATATTAAGCCTACATCCTCACACAGCATAGGGAGTCCCAAAGTCACAGATGCTGAGCCTATAAGGCAAGTATCGACCCAAACATTCTTGTTATAGGTGACTGCATTGTATGACATAGAGATGTGCCTATTACCAGGCTGAGCAAGGAAAGAGTGATGTTAGTTGCTTGTCTGGTGCCGGGATCCATCAGATCATGCATGCACTCAAAATCTTGAGCAACAAATGTCAGCATGACTGTGTCACAGTTCATGCCAGTGTCAATGACTTGAGGTGTCCCTCCCTGGACTATATGGAGAGAGACATGATAGAGCTGTCAGACTGTGTCCAAGGCACGTATGAGCCTAGCATTGAGCAGCATTCTATCTTCTCCAAGGATGATGCTGCGATATGAGCAAAAAAAATTTACTTCAATAACTGGCTTAGTTTTTGATGTCTTTCAAAAGGGGTCAAATATTTTCCAGACTGAGAAGATATGATTGGCAGACCACACTGTTTTGCCAGGGATTGCCTGCATCTCTCCACTCTAGGGTTTCAATTACTGACAAAGAAGTTGCCCACCCCATAGTGCCAACATGATAAACCTATCAACATAACAAAGCAAGCAAAGGAAATATGAAGGTGTTATGGATGAATGCTAGAAGCCTAAACAAGAAACTACACTCCCTGCAAGCCCTTCTCACCTTAGAGGATACTGACATCTGTGTAGTGCCCGAGACATGGTTTAAAATGGCAGAGAACACTGTATCTATAATGCCTTCCATATGTTTAGACCGGCTACTGCGCAGGAGGGGAAAAAAGGTGGAGGTGTATCAGTCTTCATCCAGAGGAGACTCACATCAAGGTTGGAAAAGCAGTATGATGCACTAGAGCTTCTTCATGTACAAATAACCATCAGAAAGGTCACTGGCATATATTAGCTAGCTGTAGAACTCCCTCTATGACAAAAGAAAGCCTCAACACCTGTCTACAGGAACTAGAATCGCTCAGTATTAAACCCCATATCATTTTCCTAGGTGATCCAAACTATCCAACTATATACTGGGAACATACCTCTCAACCTCATAGAGCAAGAAATCTGGATGAAGCCACAAATAATAGGGAGGACAAAGGCCCAAAACTAGGGACACTTTTAAAATATTGCTCTTACAAACTTAGAAAGTTGATAGAATAACAGGTTTTACATTACCATGTATTTTCTGAAGGGTAGGAAGTCTTGAAACTCAAATGTCTGCCATTATTTTCTGACTTCAGTCCTCAATGATTTGCTGCTGATTTGCCAGAAAAATACAATTTTATGAGAAGAAGACCACAAATATGAGGCAAAAAATCTGGACAGTTGAGAGGTATGATTGGGAAGCCTACACCACCACTACTGCACAAGAATAGAGACTCCTGGACTTTGTTATCACAGATGCCCTGGATTTTGTCCCTACTAATATGGGAACATCTTGCACCATCCTTCACATGTCTTCATCACTTGTTAGTTTAACCATAAAGCAGCCTCCTTCAAAATAAAACTGAATCCAGAGATCCCTTCCACCCCAGGTACCTTTAGAAATGTCTTTAAGACAAACTACTTACTCCTAAGCAAGCTTTAAGTCCCCACCAAATCTAGTTAACTCCACTGAATATTCAGAAACATACACCACCACACTATATCAGTAGGTAAACACTGTACTCCATAGGAACAAGTGCAGGGTAAACCCCAGAAATATACCCACATGGAGGAACCATAATATCAATAAGATTTACAATAAAAAAGAAAAGAATTTTGACCCAAAGTAAGAAAAGTAACTCCCAGAATGATAGTGCTTGTCATTGAAATAAACAACTCAGGAACTTAATAAAATCCACCATAGCTAAGTTTGAGACTAAAATAGCTACCCAAGCCAAAAACAATCGCAAGACATTTTTTAGTTATGTTCATGATCTCAAAAGCACAATGCAGCATTTCCCTGAGCTAATTGTGAGCACTCTTACCTACACTGAGGCTGAAGATATAGTGAACCTACTGTTTGATAAATTTACCTCTAACTTTATCCCTCCGTCTCCTTTATTTGTCCTTCAAGATACACTTGAATCTGGCTCATCTGCAGCTATCACAGAAGGCAAAGTCCTAAAAGTGCTATCAAAAACTACAAATATTGCACCAATGGGTCCTATGAATATCCCTGGAGAGGTCTACTTCAAAACAAGCACTCACAACACAGAAATTTTAACAAGGGAAAGGAAGCAGTCAGCCAACACGGACAAAAATACATACTGAAGCATATCCAACCCCCCACACCCCCAACTAAATATAGCAACTCTGAGATGGCACTATAGTTGGGAAAAGGGCAATCTCCTGAATGCTGGCCGACTGACTCCTTTCCCTGGTGGAAATATTGGTGTTGTGAGTGTTCATTTAAATGCAAGTTCAAGGTTATCGTCTCGATCATTTAAAATTTGGATAAGTGAGATTTCATCAATTTGAAGTAGCCCCTAGGACGCATCTTACATAGCATGAAGCACAATTTAGCCACACCCCTAACACTGTTCAGTCTCAGCCTCTATACAGGTTTTGTACCAAGCGAATGAAGAACAGTTACAGTCATTCCCCTACATAAGGGAAGATCTTCCACAGACTCAGGCAGTTACAGACCCACAAGTCTGACCAGCCTCACATGCAAATCCATGGAAAGACTTATCATGGACTTACTCAATCTGGAAATTTGGAACTTCCAAACACTGGACCCCGTCTTAGTTTGGATTTGTTAAAAGCATGTTATGCTTACTCAGCCTGGTGGATGTTTTTGAAAAGGTCACCAAAGTAATGGACGAAGGCAAAACAGCATGCACCGCATACCTCAAGCTGGCCAAAGCTTTAATTCCCCACTCAGGTATAGTAGAAAAGCTAGATAAACTGGGAATAAATCCCATGTCACCCACATGGATTATGATGGAATCATACCGGTACTTGTGGTGTAATGAATTCAATGGGTAAATGATTTGGTGTATCGTGGTGCCAGAGTTAATGAGAGGCAAGGCATAGATGTGAGACAAAGTCAGAGGTGTCCTGCAAAAGTGGAAACAGATAAGATGCAGAGTGCTATAATTCCTTTACAAAGTTAGCAGAACAACATATTTTGCATCTATGTACATTTTCTTAACAAGAGCTATGAAAATTTTAATGACCGGTATTACTGACTGACTGAATTCCTCAATGATTTATCAGAAAATGAAGGTCTGCCAGTTGGTTGGAGGATTAGGGTTCCCATCTATTAATGAGCTGCTTTATATTGTGAAGGTGCCAGGGCTTGACTCTCTGTTTACATTTGTTGTATGACCCTGAGCAAGTTATTTAACAAGACAGTGCTCCAGGGCTGGGATTAAGGATATTTTTCCATGTAGCAATTGAGGCTTAAAGCAACTGACATGAGTTGACTTGCCAGCATGTACAAGCGTGCGCTCACAGACACACACATACACAAAACATTCGCATGCACACATACACACACACACACACACACACACACACACACACACACACACAAAACATTCTCATGCACACATATACATACACACACACACACACACAAAACATTCTCATGCACACATACACACACACAAAACATTCTCATGCACACACACACACACACACACACACACACACACACACACACACACACACACACACACACACACACACACACACAGCTTGATGGCACTGGCTATTTCCATCATCTTCATTATAACTTAATAGAAAACATAAATGTACCAAATGGCTTCCTCATAATAATGTTCTTCTTAAAAAAAATTCTCATCTACTTAAAATACTCTTTTATTCCATCATAGTATAAAATTCCACACTTTGAATTCTACATAAAATACTGAACTTTAAAAAATATCCTGGCCTGGAAACCTCACTCTCATCAGCTCTACATTTGGGTCAGTGAGAGACAAGGAGACTTCTTGCAGAGCAGCAACAACTGAACTCTTGCTGGTACAGCGGCAGCTATAGAATCTTACTGTGAACAGAAGGTAAAAAAAAAAGAGAGAAACTTTTCTTTAAAATTTTTATTCCAGGGACTGGAATATTTACCAGGGCATACAGTTTCACAGGAGGGGCATGCGGTTTTGTGTGTCCTGTTGTAGCACTGCTGATTCCTGGTTACACAAAGTGTATGTTAACCACCCAGTGGAAACCAGGGAAGCATGTGCAATGTGTTGTTTTCAGGATGTGGTATTTGTGGGCTTACATCACCTTCAAAAGTAAGTAACAGTCCCAAGCTATATCCAGTGCATATCTTCCACAGGGAGCATGGACTGGGCATGTGCATGGAGTTAGGGCCATAAGGAGAAAGCCTGGTTTCCAAGTGGATAATGGCACCACTCCTGGTCCCCTCAACTCTTGCCACAGTGGAACAAATGGGCTGTAGGGATCATACTTTGGGAGAATAAGTGAAACAACTGAGTGATCTGGAAAGAGGCTTGATGGTCAGCAGAGGACTAGAGCAAAAAAAAAAAATCAGCATTTGTGTGATTACAGAAACCTGGTTCTAATGTAGTGATTGCACTCTTGTCTTCCAAGGTCCAATGCCTATCATTCATTCAGAATCATTGGCAATTGTAGAGGAGTATCTGCTTTTATTTGTAATCCCACTGTCTCTCAGATTCCAGCTGATACCAATCTAGAATTGGCTGAAGTTCTAGTTACTCTCCATAAAATTATCACAATGTAGCCAATTATGACCCCTCAGACCATGCAGAACACCTTAACTGATCAGAAGAGTTAACCATCAAACCAAATACCTTTCTTGTGGGTGACTTCAACTATCCACACATAAATTACAAAATATGTATTACCAACAAGTATGGCCAGAGATTTCTAGACTTGTTGTAAGTATCAATACACTCAATTAAATTGTACCTCTACCCACCACAACTGGTTGTCTTTTAGATCTTGCCATCACAAATGTTTCACCCAGTTTTACCACTTTACTTATTATCCCCTCCCTTGTCAAATCTGTCCATCTCACTATGACCTTCTGGGAAAACCTGTTTTGCAGCCCGTAATAGCTCCTCTATATTCATGGATTTCTCCAAAACCAGATATTTACTATTCACTAATTTTATTGATGATCACAAATAGTATAGTTCCCCAGCAAACCTTATACTTGATACTACTGCTTACTCCTCTGAATTCTAGTCTCTGTCTTGGGTAGCTGTATTAAGACATATATATCCATCTGATGTAAGCATAAAACTAAACCCATATGGTGGAACTCGCACATCAACCAACTAAGAAAAAATAAAGCTCCTGGATGTCTGTTAAAGATGTGTCATTATTAGAAAAAGGATTTATGCAAGACTGATTATGTAGAGTTGCAACTAATTCAATAGACAGCCATTATGCCTTTTACAGCGATATTAGGAATCTTAGAAATAAACAGCAATTCTGTACTGAACTTCTCTCTAATGGTACCCCTTCTCTCATACCAAGGAAATTGCTAATATTCTAGTTGAAAAGTTCTCTTCAACTTTACCTCATCTACCCTGATCCCTGTTCCCCCTCACATGTACTGTTTCAGAATCATTCCAGACCAAGCCCTTTTGGAACTTTTCAAAATTAAAAATAACAGCTCCAAGAGTTTTGATAATATTGCTGGAAGTCAGCTGGCAAGAGCTCTCCGTCATCAACAAAACTCCTTCCATCAACTCACCAGCCTGTCTCAAAATGGTTACATCTACCACGGTGTTGAGAACAGATGTGATGATAGGAATTTCATGCCGATTAGCATCACTAGTATTATTTGCAAGGCTATGCAATGAATTACAGCTGAAATAAGTAACAAAATATATCTATCCTTATTTCACTGCATACACATCAGTTCAGCTTCATAAAAGCAGATTATTCCTGTTCATTCAGGCTGAGCTCTACAAAAGAGGTTACTAAGGTCATGGATAAGAGGTATACAGAGCTCACTGCAAACCTGGATCTTGATAAGGTCTGTGACAGCATCTCACATGCTGGGAGTACTGAAAAACTCTCCAAACTCAGCAGACACCCACATGTAGTTCTCTCAGTAGGTAATTGTCTGTCTGACAGAACCCATATTAATTAGGTCAGGGTGTTTGCTCTAGACAGAAAATTGTCACTAGTGATGTTCTACAGAGATATGAACTGGACTCCATCTTCTTTGGTATATTGTTTTCTGACATGAAAACTAATATTGCAAGACTAGAGCTTAACAACATTTGTTATGATTGCAAACTGTTATTTAATCCTATTCTAATAAATAGATTCTCTACCAAGGACTGGAACAAAGAAATGCTTGGCATGTTAAACAAGGGCTTAGCCTCAACTCGGAGAAATGCAACCTGTTTTCCTTTGTTACATCTAGCATACAGATAAAATAAGGGATAATTGATAGCTCTGGGACACACCCATCTCTAATTATTGGACTGATATGTTACAGAGTTAATATTTAATAGCCAATACTGGTAAATAGAGTTCTTATAATATTTAAAATTTTAACTAGTACAAATAGTATAGTAAGTCAAGTATTCCAAATGGTTGAAGTAAGTAGGATGTTCATCATTTGATCACTACTGCAGTAGCCAAAGCTATATGGGTTATATCGTGCCTAGAATATAACAGCCGGTCAGCTTCCAAAGCTTAAGGCATCTTCAATGCACCCAGACCTTTGAAATCTTAAACTAGGCAACAGGAAAATATGCAGTCTGTGTGTCAAGCCCTTCAGAGCTTGCTTTCTGCTGAAGAGCTCTCCTCTTGCAGTCTTTATAAGATCGACAGTCAGCTAGCATTTTTCTATTACTGGACAGATGCATTCCCTTTAGTGGGAAAAAAAATCACATTTATTTTTATGACTAAAACAGTATTTTTTTTCAAAGAACATTTTGTTTTGTTTATATGTTCTTAGGTGATTTACTGGGCTATTGACCCACATATCTTTATAAGCCTAGCAGTGTGTATCCAATATAATACTATAGAAACCAATATAAAGGATCTTGCCTAAACTCAAGATCTTAGTTAGCAATGACTGCCCATATCTAGCAGGGTCATAGGTGAAATCTACGACAGGAATTTATGGTTTCCCATCCAGTCATCCAGGCTATGCTTAAACTCAGTCATAGAGGGTTTTGTTTGATGTGAACTGGTAGCCTATTCCAGAGGAGTGGCAAACTCTGACAGACATAGCTGTCTCTCCAGTAGGTCCTATTTATGTAGCAGGCCAGGTAAAGATCCCTGGAGTGGATGACCCTTGCCCCATTTGACTTGCAGATGTGCAGCATTTCCATTAGATCTGAGATTTCTCTGTAGGCCAGGCACGGGTCTCCTCTAAGTAGTCTGTATGCTACCAAGTACAGTGACAGTGACTTCAGTCTGTTAATGGATGACATGTGCTAGAGACCCTGAATTTTCTTGGTTAGAAATCTCTGAGGTCTCTCAAGTTGCTGCAGGTGCCTGGTAAGGTACATACCAAAGGGAGCATTGTACTAAATTTTTGGCCTGATGAGGGTCGAGTACAGAGGTGTTATGACCTCTTTCAGTCTTGAGGCAATGCTTTTGCTAATGAGGTGTACAACATAGAATGCCTTCCTTACCACAGTAGACACATGATGGTCAACGTTTAGGCTACAGTCAACTTGCGTTCCCAAGTCTCTCACTACTGAGTTGTTACTTAGGGTATTATTATTTATACGATAGCCTGTGGGATATTGTTTTTATCGAAGGGGATGATAATGCATTTTTTTGCATTGAGTTTGAATCCATGGCTTTGGCACCAATCATTGGTTTGTGTAAGTCTCTCAAAGTATATTGACATTGTTTGGAGATTCAGTGATTGCATCTAATTTGCAGTCATTAGCAAACATAATCAGCCACAGCCTGTCTGTTATGACCTGAACTTCTGAGAAGTATTTTCCAAACAATAGGGGGTCCAGCACCAACCCCTGTGGAACCCCACTGGTGACAGGTCTGCTAGTTGGGGTAAAGTCCCCAACTTTGAGTGTGATCTGTCAGTGAGCCAATTAGCAACACACCTGATGACATAAGGGTCGATATTCAACTGGGAGAGTTTATCAATGATGCCCGATAATGGGAGTGTGTCAAATGCCTTGGCTAGGTCATGGTAGGCTGTATGCACAGATTTGTCTTTGTCTGTGGGTCTGGTGATATTTTCGAAGAAGACCACCAGGTTTAACAGGCATGACTTGCCTTTGACAAAGACAACTGTGTCAGATCAAGGGTTTGGAGATCATCTATATCCTTATTTATTAGGTCCATGATGATTTGTTCCATTGCCTTATAGATAAGGATGATTAAGTTTATGGGGCTGTAGTTCCCAGGGTCTGTTGCTCTTTGGGGATGCAAGGTGGGGGAGATGTAGATGGAATGCTTTGTGGAATGTTTGGAGGGGACAGGGGGTGAAATTTTCACCAAACCTGTCAGCCAATAGGCTAGCTATTTTCACAGGATCAGTGTGTGTGATGCCATCCACAGCTAGTTCAACACACATCTGGGTCCTACCTTTTAGTTTACAGGTATAGCTGAAGAATGCCTTATTTTTTCCTTAGCTATGGTTGCTAATTTTTTTTCAAAGTTGCCCTTGGAGGATTTTACAAGTTGTCTTATTTGTTTGTTCAAGCAGAGGAGAGTGTTCTTCCAGTGCTGGGACCTCCCTTTTTTATTCTTAGACAGCAACTTCTTCATCTTGTTGTATAACTTATTAATGGTAGATGTCTACCAGGGATGCTTGTTTTTTTTTTCTTGAGGATCTTTTTTGATCCTATCAAGGACAGCTGTATCAGTACATTATAAGTATTTGTAGGGGGGCATTTGTGTATTCCTTAGTATAGCTGTCAATGCCATCTGTGGGAACAGGAGCTTGGAAATTATTTATGCCATCCCCTAAGAGGTTATAATTAGCTTTGGTGAAATCTTTAGCCTAATTTCACCTAGGAGGAGTTCAGCTGTTATAGCTACTTCAAATGTGATTGATTTGTGATCAGATTTAACCAGTGAGGGTCCTATATTTGTGGTAGTACAGTGGTCACCCATGTTGGTGAGGACCAGTTCAAGAATATTTGAGCCTGTTTTGAGATTGCATACTATTTGTTCAGGGCTTTAAGAAAGACCAGGAACCTTTGTGCAAGCATGTTGATACTTGTATAAGTTTTCCAGTCAATGGAGGGATAGTTAAAATCACCCATGACTAGAGTGTTTGGTAGTAATCTGATTGACTCAAGTAGGTCCAAATAAACAGCGTGGGTATCTTGATTCATTGAAGGGGGCCTATAGCTAATGATGACTTGAAGGGAGTCTTACCCGCAGTTAGTTGAACTTGGAGTAACTCCATAGTTTTCCTGTCTAATCAGTCTAGAGGCGTATTTATCTTTGATGAATGTAGATACTCCTCCTGGTTTGATTTTCGTATGCTCACTTTACTGTCTGAAAGTGTGGAAGGCATTGAAGCCCTGCAAGGCCGGGGTAGTGTCTGCAGCCCTGAACCAAGTTTCTGAGACTGCACAGACATCAGCATCCCCCAGGGAGAGGAGTGTTTCCAGAGAGTGCAGTTTCTGATTTAAACTCCTAGTGTTTTATCAGCACAACCTTTAATTTTATTTGTGAGTGATATTTTCATGTCAGAAATGTTGTTCTTGAGACTTTGCCTAAAAAAAGCACAATGGAAGAGGCAAGTGCCTTAGCCAGTAACCAAGAGTCTAGAGGTGACAGATGAAGACCATCTCTGGCAAAACAGCGTTGTCTATCAACCATACCATCCCAGGCTGACAGGAACTGGTTCCCCTTAAAATAACACCAGAAACTAGGTCAATTGTTGAAGTCAATCATTTTTTGTTTGTAATGTGATGTCGTCCTAGGTGAGGGTAGAATACTGCTCAAGGCTAGGGACATACTTGCCTGGGACACATATTCATAGAGCTCAATCATGTCTCTCTTCATATAGTCCATTGAGGTATGTCTCAAGTCATTCAGACCAACATGAATTATGATGGAGTCATAATAGTACTTATTGAGAGACTTGAGTACATGTGTGATCTGTATCATGGCACAGCTTACCATAACCTTCTCCTTGTCCAGCCTGGTGAATGGGACATTTGTGTGTCTCACAACGGAGTCAACTATGACTAAAAAAATTGGTTTAGATATGCTTTGCCTTATGAGCATATTTGGTGAGACACTGGTGTTTGTGTTTGTATGTGTATTGAGTGCTGTAGGTGCTATATTAGGTGTAGCATGTTTGTGTTTGGAAGGTTTGTGGTGTTTAGGTAGGTTTCTGGTGAGTACCTCTGCGTATGATGGTTTATGTGTTGAGTGCATAGTTTGCTTAGGAGGTGTAGTATGTGAGCTGAAAACCAGTTCAGCATGACTGTTCTGCTTGTGAGAGAGCAAGGATTCTAGATTTAGTGTAGATGCATCTCTCACAAATTGTACTTGGGTGATTTAGGGGTAGAGGGTTGTCAGTGTACATGAGGCAGTTGCTACACTGTCTCGGAATACCCATGTCAATCATGCTGGTAGGAGAAATGGACGGAAACTGACCAACCATAATGCTAGGTTAAATCCTATTTTCACAGTGGGGAGAGAAAATGGATGGGTGTGGTATAACTGGATGCTCTAAACAGGGTCTATACTAATGGGGTGCTCTATAAAGCATCTGTACTAGTAGGGGTTCTCTACATTGTATGAGACTAATGTAGATTTGGTGGTTTTGGGACTGTTTTAGGGGCAGAAGTACAGCTGAGGTGCTCTCTGAGCAGCCTAGCGTAATTTAAGGAGTTCTTAGCTGGATCACAGGCAGCTACAAAGGGAAAATTTATCTACTGAAGTTTTTGCATCTATAACTGACAATGGTTGCCCCCACTGTGTGGTACTGCACAATGGTGCACTGAATGCGCACTATGTGTAAACAGATGAATACAGCAGAGCAGTGGCTTTTGCCAAACTCTGTGGAGCTGTGTTAAAACAAGCACAAACCCGTGCAAACTCGGAACGTGTGTGCCAGCAACCTTAAATCAAATGAGTCCCAACTGCACTCCCCTGCCACAAGGGTGGAGGGGGGCCCTGTCCAACAAAAGATAGCCTTGTTTAGTTCTCAATTTAACAAACAGAACCAGATTCAGCAGGTCTGAATCTAGTCTATGCTACAGCAGACAAAAGTGCAACAAATCAACAAGAACAGTTATATAAAATCAGCAATATAGCAATAATACATGCAAAATACAGTATAAAATTCTACTTATGGTTAGTAGAATGCAACAAATTCCTTAGACTGTACAGATGAAGGATGGTGCAGTGGTGCAGCAGTTAGCATTATCACCTCAGAACAAGAGGTTCTGCGGTTCGATTCTTGGCTGCCTTCTTTGCGGAATTTTGCATGTCCTCCCTGCATTCGTGTGGGTTTTTTCCAGGTGCTCCGGTTTCCTCCCACATCACAAAGACATACGTCTGGGGCTTTTCTCCCCAGGCCTCTGCTAGAAATTGGCTTGTTCCAAGTCGGACTTTCCCAGTAAACAAATGTTAAATAAATAAAATAAAATGAATACAGCAGAGCAGTGGCTGGGCTCCTACCTCTGTATAGCTGTCTTGAAACAGTGATAGATGTTAATATTTTTGGAGCTGTCACATTACATTTCTGTCACTTGAAGCTGTATGGTTCTTTTTATTATTTTTAGTCCAAACTTTTGTTTTTTCAAGTTTCCTCTATTTTCATTGATAATTTTTTTAATTATATTTATGGGGTGGGACAAATGTGTTTTATGCTTGTCACCGTATATTTTTGTGAAAACAGTACTTTTTTAATACTTACCTTTTATGGGCTATTGCTCACATCACTTGCTGCACTTCAGGCTTTTCACATCTTAGCTGTAGAAAAGCTTATAGGTTTCTTGGTCCTTCCTTCTACTGGATACAGGAAAAAGAAAAGATCTAGAAACCATATCTAGAATGAATCACTGTTTTCATTGGGAGCAATGACAATCCTGTTTCTTTGAAAAAAATATGATTTATTATAACTGGAATTTTCTCAGCATACTGGTTGTTCCTCCTGTCCTTCCAGTGCTGGAGGATGCTTTTATTACAGTATGCAACATGTCTGACAGCCAGCCTGCAGCCGGTAAGTAGATAGATAGATAGATAGGATTCCTTCTCATCCTCCATATCAAAATTCCCTTTTAACCCATGTCATTTAGTATCTACTGGATTAAGGGGTAATAAAACCTGTCCCTCTCTTCCTTGCAGGGAAATATTTGTATTCAAGGAAGTTTCTGGTAACAAAGAATGAAGCTTCATGGAGAGCAGTTCTAGATCTTTCATTTCTCATCCAGTTTGTGAAAGTTCCAAAGTTCAAAATGCTATCCATTCACAGCGTATTACCTGTTGTTCCCCCTTTCAGATTTTTTGGTAACTGTAGGTTCAAAGAATGATTACCATCACATTACAGTCAGCATGGATTTCAAGTATTTCTTAAGATTTTCTGAGTCTGGTTTACACTTTCAGTTCTCTGCATTACCCTTTGGGTTATTCACTGCTTCAAGGGAGTTCACAGAGTGTCTAGCTCAAGTTTCTCCCACAGAAAAACTATAGCTATTTTCTAGATCTGCTCTTGAGTTTTTCCACTCAGTCAAGGACTTCAGCAAGGGAATTTCTTATGATTTCTCGGGATTTTAATATTCATGGCATCTATGATACTCCGATTCCTTTAACCTAACTACACAAAAGATTCAACAGTACCTAAAATCTGTATGGTCCCAATATCAACACCCCCTGACTTTTAAAATCCCAGTTTAGAGATTTGTAAAAAAAATGACTTTTGTTGAAAGTCCAGCTTTATCTGAATCCAAGTCTTCCGTTATCCCTTCCAGCTCCTCTACAGTCTGTAACAGTAGATGCTTCAGACTTTGTTTGGAGGGGAAAGTGTCTTTGGGTGTAAAAGTGCAGTCTGTGAAAAAAATGACAGACCAAAACAGACAAGCATCAAAGAGATGTTGGCAGTAATAAAACACACTCAACTCTTTTAATCATTTGTGGTCTCCAGAACCTCTAAAAGTGATCACACACAACACCACAGTAATGTGATACAGAAACAAATATTGGGGTTCCAGGTCTTACCCTCTGTGCAGATTAGCTATGACAAGCTGGGATATACCAAATCAGCAAAATCTCACTCTGTACCTTTTTATATTGCATCAGAACCAAACTTTGCATTAGACAAGTTGAACAGGACCAGCACACAAACCCTCATTATGGAAAACTGAATCAGGAGTCTTCCAGAATTTTATCCAGCTGTGGAGGATACCTTAGATAGATCTGTTTGTCTTTATTCACAACAAACACTTGGCAAAATTCTCCTGGAAAACGAAAATGTTCTCATTTCCTTGGACAGGATTGCTCCTGTATGCCTTTCCACTAATGTCCAGGATCAATTTGAAGATACAGAAGGGTTCTCAAAAGATCATTGTGGTGACTTGCTTCTGGCCCAGGCAACATGATTCTTTCATCTTTTGGAAATGGCCAAGGGCATTTACTACAAGCTTCCTGACAGACTGGATCTACTTAAACAAGGCAGTTTGTTTGATACTCCCCCATCCTGAAACAACTGCAACTGACTGCCTTAAAGATAGAATATATCTTTTAGGCACCTATTTTCTAAGGATGGTCAGCAAGTGCTAAATGATGCAAAGAAATGTGCTGCTAGGAAATCATTCATTAGCAAATGGAAAAAAATTCTACTTGGTGCCACATTAAGGACCAAGACCCTTTTAAGACTAGCATTCCTCTGGTTATACAATATTTGTGACCGTTATTAGCCCCTCGTCTTTCTTATTCCCCTATCAAAGTTGACTTTTTGGCCATTTCAGCATACTTACCCATGGGTCCCCATCTTTCAGTGCACTCCCATGACAAGCTATTTTTGGAAAGAGGTTCTGCATACTGATCTACCTAGAAAGCAGGTGGATCTTCCTTGGGATCTTAGCTTTGTTTTGGAAAAACACACTCTTGCTCCATTAAATCAACTCATCAGCATGATTTGAGGTCTTAACATGGAAACAATGTTGCTGATTGTTCTGAATTTTGCTAGAAAAGTATCTGAGTTGCAAGCTGTTATGGTGAGTCATTCTTATCTAATTTTTCATGAAAATTAGGTTTCTTTGAGAACAAATCTTTCATTTATGCTTAAGATGGTATCAGGATTTACTTTGAGCTAAGCTACCCATCTCTCTATCTTCTTTTCAGAACCTAAAAGTGAGGGAATAAGGATTCTTCATACTCTGGATGTCTGTAGACAACTCAGATCCTATCTTGACATAACAAAAACCTTTAGAAATTCTGATGAGTTAATTTCTTATGAATGTAAGAAAGAGGGACAACCAGTGTCAAAGCAGATAGTTTCTTAAAGGTAGTCCCATGTTATTAACTTTTGTTACTTCCACCATAATAAGTCAATTCCAGACAGGACCAAGGCACATTCTATGAGGACCATGACTACTTCAGTGGCTTTTTAGAAAGGGGTGGACACTATAAGTATTCTAAAGGCAGCAACTTGGTCCTGTATATATACTTTTACAAAGCACTACAATCTAGACTCCTTTTCCAGGTGCAGAGCAGACTTTGCCAGGGCCATTTTTCCAAGGACTCTTGGACCATCTTCTTTCCTTTTCCCATTCTGTACAAGTTACATACTTTACCCATATAGCTTTGCCTACTGCAGCAGTGGTCAATATGATGAACAAAGTACAGTTGTGTAAGTAAACTTACCATAACAGTAGCTGTTTGAAAAGATCACTGCTGTAGTAGCCACTACCTCCTTCCATCCCCCTTATTTTTTTGTGTTTTCTGTGTGCCTGGGTGAGAACGTAGATTTTTATATACAAAGCATTGATCTGTTTCACCATAGTAGCATCCTTCTTTCAGTTAGCATGAAAGTTCTCAAGGGCCAAGACTGCTAATTTAATCCCTGCCTAGCTTAAGACATTTAACAGTCTAGAATTTTTCCTCAGGTAGATGCCAAATATTGGAGGCATAATGGGAGTGGTCACTGGGAACATACATTTTGAGAATGGAATGAGCTGGCAGACTTTAAAAATTCTGTACAGAGTACTCTGTAGGGAAAACTGAATGAGCAAATGATCGTAACAAAGGAAATGATTTTTTGAGCTGGGATATAGGATCTGAATTGCGTAGACAAAGTAAGGCCTTGTTAAGTTTAATTCTGGTGGCTGCCAAAAAAGCAGTTTCTAGAAAATGTAAATTAAGATCTTAACTATACCTGAAGTAGTGAATAGTGTAACAAAGATAAAAGAACAGGAAGTGGAATCTTTAGAAAAGAGTACATTGCATAGAAAAAATGGAAATTGTGGGAACAGTACATGGAGAAAAATGTTTTGGAGGAGTAACGAGGTTTAAGAAAAGGCAAGAATTGAATAATTTATGTAATGATGCTTAGGTTATACATGACATATAGTGTAATATACCCTATAATGATTGTAAATGTGAACCTGTTAATATGGTTTGATACTTTTATATAAATGTAAGTTTGTCTGTGTCTTAATTTATAATTCAATAAAGATGTTTAAAAAAAGATTTTTAACAGTTTTGATGAATGGAAGATGTCCATTTGTTATATCCTAGGCATAAAGTGTATAGCAAAGGCTTCTGTATCAGCACATCTATTGTTATGGTAAGTTTACTTGCACAACTGTACTTTCTAACTACCATGTTGAATGCTTTACATGCATCTAAGCAACAGATTGTGACATTTTTATACAGTCTATTTTAATATGAAGTAAAATTGCTAGTAATATATGGTTTGTTACATTCTGATCATGCACAAAACTGAACTGATCTGGATGATTGTACAGGTTGGAATCACATAGTTGTTAACATAGTTAATATTTTTGTCATCCAAATTTAACGAAGTGATCGGTCGATAATATTCCATTCTCAGTAAATCCTTTTGTGGTTTAGGAATCAAGTTTTACTTTGGTTAACAGGAAAGATGAGGGACCAAAGTGATATCATTTAAAAAATTGTGTGCGTGTGTGTGTGTGTGTGTGTGTGTGTGTGTGTGTGTGTGTGTGTGTGTGTGTGTGTGTGTGTGTGTGTGTGTGTGTGTTATATATATAGATATATATGTTAGTAATAAATTAATACATTACTTTTGGAATTCAAAGTAGAATAGGTTCATAGGTGTATACTAGGCTAATGACCGCTAGGGCTCTTAAAAGCCTAGTAGTGCAACCCAGATGTGAGCCACAAAATTTATATTTGATTTATAGGGTGTGATTTACTGACTGCCTCTGTCCATCAGAAATATAGGCACCAGACGAGGAGTGAATTTACGATTACCCATTAGGTGGTCCAAGTTACACTTAAATATGGTTAGGGAGGAACTCTGCTTCACATGGATGGTGAGCCTGTTCCAGAGAAAGGGAATTCTTTGAGAAATATATCGACATGTCTTATTTACATTGTGAGCAAAAGTCAGGTCTTTTGATCTAGTAGTTCTGATGCTGTTTGTTTTGCAGATGTGCAAAAGGTTCATCAAAACAGGATCTAGGGATGCTTCGTATGTCAGGCAAAGATCTCCCCTCAATAGTCTGCCTGATGCCACCAGGGCGGTTTGTTTATGGGGTATTGGTTAGCTTACTTCTGGTAGGTCCAACAGCATATTGCCACAAAGAGGAGAGAAATAGGTAGGTCATACTAGAAACCATCCCCCACCACAGAATGGATGCTCAGATCTGCCAAGCCCGTTGCCTTGGATCCACAACTGGCCCCAGCAATATCAGAATATGTCTGGGGACAAGGATTTAGCTGGAAAATCTGTCTCTGATGAGGCACAAGGGCTATAATAGTAACAGTGACAGAAAGGTGAGACAAATAAAAATGTGCCCTTGGAAGAATGTTGGCTATGATTTCTGTTGTCTGTTGAACATCCCTGAGAACGTAGTATATGTATATTCTAAATTCCTTGTTGCAAAGCCAATGACATTTATACCAGACAGTGTAACTCTCCATTTACTGGATAAGACATATATGTTCAGAGTACCACAGAAACCTTAGATCACCTTCAAAAGTGTCCAGTTTAAACATTTTCAAAATCTTAAGATGCAACTCAGGAATATTAATCCATTATTACTTCAGACAAATGGCAAGACAGAAAGTTTTAAGGAAAGTAGCAGCAAAGTTATTTACAATTGGGCAATATTCCCTTGGCAATTAGCTGGACTGAATAAAAGGATTCCCTGACAGCTGTTCTTACATGATGGTCAAAAGAAAATAAGTTATCAACCTAAGCACCCAATTCCCACATTATATTTTCATTATGTAGAGGTGTGTTATCTGTACAGTATGATGAGGGGAGGAGTTGTCTACCAAAACTGAGTACAGTTTTTAGCATTTGGTTGTAAATGTGGAAGAATTAAGTATCTAACAGCTTTTAAATCTGATTTCATTTTTACCTTTGTTATTTGTTGACTGGCAATATCCATCGTCTGTCCAAAGTATGAGACCTGATCTTAACAGTGCTTAAAGGTGCTTAACAAGCTTGTCTTTTTCCTGTTTTTGAGTATAATCACAGCACTCCATGCTCTACTTACTCATTATTCATTATTTATGTTTACTGTTGTACTAGTTGTTATTTGTACTAAACTTGACTTCTTGCCTGCCTGTGTGGCCCTGCTCATACCTGAAAAGAATCCTAAACCAGTGTGCTTCCCCAGTTAACAAATGCAAAACTAAATAAATAAAGTATGATTCTCTCTATGCCACAAAGCTTGGCTACCTCTAGTACTACTGTCATCAAAAATGTGTTGTTTTAAACAAATGTGCTGATTTTTAGTTATTTGCATTGGAGAAGCATTATTTGTGCCATATAGTGGACCCTGCCTCACTTCTGGTGTAGCTTTATGCTGCCTGTGTCAAGTTAATAACTGGGTATCTCACTTACCACAGTAAGTCAAACCCTCAGACATGACTGGTAGCTCATATGTACAAGGCTGCCAATGTAATGCTGAGGGGATCACAAGGTGTGTTTCTACAGGAGTACAGGGGACTCTCATGGGATAGAGCACCTCTGGAACTGTAATGTAAAATAGTTTCAGCAGAGGATATGCTGTGTAGTTGTCTCTGAATTGTTAATTATCAATTATGTTAAGTGGCTCATCTATCTATATATCTATGTCTCTAATACATATATATATATATATATATATATATATATATATATATATATATATATATATACACTGCACACCAGCCTCCTTCTGCTTGGTGCACACTCTACAGGCTGGTTTTGTTCCCTATCTTTGGAAAAGTGTCATCATAGTACCAATTTTTATAGATTGAGAAATATAGTTTTCAACCAGTTATTTTCCTATTGGTCGCAGCAAGGTTGATCCCATTGGCGGAATATTTTTTCCACAACTCACATGTTGAGAGACCACTCATGAGCCAATAAAATGGACCTGCTCAACTTGTCTGCTATCACATTGGACTTCCTCAGAATATGAGTTGCTATCAAAAATCAGCTGAATGAGATCAGCCATTGCGAGACTCTCAGAGCTTCTTGACACAAGGGGTAAGGTCTGGTTCCTCCTTGTTTGTTGATGTACCATACCACTGACATATTATCTGTCTGAATCAAAATAGTCGAGGTAGGGAGAGAGTCTTGAAAGACCTGCAACATTAGAAGTACTGCTCTCATGTTGAGAACATTGATATGTGCGTTAGCCTCTTCAGGGGACCAAGTGCCTTGGACTGTCTTTTCCAAGAAGTCCCGCCCCACTCAGTTTGGGAAGTGTCCATGGTCACTACGGGTTTGGGCTGAGGAAGAATGAAGGAACGACCTTGTAATATCTTATCTGAGTGAATCCACCACCAGAGGCACTTTTTGCATGCCTGAGTTATTCTGATCTGGGATGACATAGGTTGGTGTAGAATGGACCACTGAGTTGCTAAGGTCCGCTGAAGAATTCTCTTATGGTACTTACTAGTGGAACTAGAACTATTACAGTGGACATTGACCCCACAAGCCTTGTAGAATCAATCAAGCTAATAGAGAAGAATTCTGAATTATCTTTTTGATTTGAAATTGAATAGTTTGTGCCCTTGATAAGGGAAGGTAGGCTATTACTGTTACTGTATTGAACAAGGCCCCTATGAGCACTAACATCTGAAATGGTTCTGGCAGAGATTTGTTGTGACTGATGGTAATTCCAAGATGAGAGCAAATATGGAGTACATAGTCTCATGCTTTTATCAGAAGATGCTTGGTCAGAGTGGTTATGAGCCAGATGACAAAGTATGGAAACACCCGGAATCCCTGCAGTGTCAAGTGAGCTGCTACTACTGCCATGCATTTGGTGGACACCCTGGGGACTGTGGTGAGGCCAAAGGGTAGTGCTCTGAATTGGTAATGACTGGCTCCCATCCGGAAGTATAGGCATCTCCTGGATTGCCTGTTTGTGATAGTACACATCTTGAAGATCTACTGAGTGCATCCAGTCACCCTTGTGGAGAAAAGGCAAAATGGACTGAACCGTGACCATCTGGAACTTTGTATGCTGAACTGATTTGTTCAGATTGTTGAGATCCAAAACTGGTCCCCAGTCCCTTGTTTTCTTTGGCACTAAAAGAATCTTGAGTAAGTTCTGGATTCTTTCTGATCTGGAGGGACCTCTTAGATGACTCTCTTTTTCTAGCAGCTTTTGTATTTCTAGAGGTGCTGCTTTCCTCTGACTGGGTGAAACATTGGGAATTTTGTTTACTGTTGAAGGAGGGGGTAGGGAATAGGGAATTATAAAACCAATGGAAATAATCTTCTGCGGTTTTTCAATTTCTTGAAATCTTTTGGGTTTCTAATACCATGATGGGAATAGACCCCATTCCTAAGTCAAAGTACGATTAAAGTTCATGAAATTAGTATTGTTTCACTCTTTGATGTCAGCCAAAAGTGCTCTTCGCAGCACCCGCAACGTGCCCAGTAATGACTCCTCCTGCAGTTTGTATGGAGTTATATGTATTGGCAACATATCTAAATATACTTGTAGACTCTTTTTCTTCTAATTCCCATTGCTCCTAATACTATTGGAGCTATCTGAGTATCGATCTTCCACATTGCTCTCATTTCTGCTTGCAGATCCTGAATAACTTTGTGTCTCTCTGTACACAGGACACTGTAGTCACTAGATGTGGTGATTTTAATGATCAGTGCTACTCTTGTCTTCTTTTCTTGGACTACTATATCCAGTTTTCTAGCATCTATCTTTTGAATTGCTGGTAATGGATAATCCCATGTAATGTAGACTTCATCATTTTCTATGATGCTTTGTGGCTCATGTTTCCAGGTCATAGTTTCATAGGTGTGTACTAGGCTAATGGCCCTAGAGCCTTTACAAGCCTAGCCCATAGAAGTGCCCTGGCATCGTGCTGCCCGATGTTAGTTCCCAGTGCCTCTATCAAGTAGAACCACTGGAGTGATCCCCGGGGTGAACTTTCTATTTCCCATCCACTCATCAAGATTTCTCTTGAAGAGAGCCAGTGAGGTGCTCTGCTTGACATGTATGGGAAGTCTATTCCAGAGCATGGGCAGTCTCTGGGTTATGAACGTCTCCCTCCAGCATATTCTGTTGATTGTGGTAATGAGGTTGAGGTCTCTGGACCGTGTGATGCAGGGGGGTTTGGATTTCTTTAGATGTAGCATTTCTAACAGAGCTGGGTCAGACATGGCTTTGTAAGTCAAGCAGAGATCATCACTTAGTGGATGACATGAGACAGAGAATAGCTGGAGTTTTTTGAGTCTGTCCATGTAGGACATGTGTTTAAGGCCTAGGATCCTCTTCATGAGGTATTTTTGTGGCCTTTCCAGCTGTTGCATGTGTCTAGTGAGGTACATGCCAAATGGGGCATTATACTCGATGATTGGACTAATGAGGGAAGAGTAGATAGAGATTATGACCTTTTTCTTCCTGGATACAAAACCCTTGGTAATGAGATATGTCACACAGAAGGACTTTCTGACCGCAGTGGCAAAGTGTTGGTCAAAGGAAAGGATGCTGTCAACCTGTGTCCCCAGATCTCTTATAATGCCTTCAGTGTTCAGTGGGCTCCCATCCATGTGGTAATTGGTGGGAACTGAATTTTTCCCAAAGGGGGTGATGACGCATTTTTTGGCATTAAACTTAAGGCCATGGTTTCAACACCAGTAAATGGTCTCAGTGAGGTCTTTCTGTAGGATGTTGACATCACTTGGGGAATTAATAATGGCTCCCAGCTTGCAGTCGTCTGCGAATTTGGTCAGCCAGACTCCCTTCATGTTGACCTGGATTTCTGAGAAGTAGATGCCAAACAGGAGAGGACCCAGGACCAATCCCTGTGGTAGTCCACTCGTGACTGGTCGGCAGTCTGACTTGAAGTCCACTACTTTCACACTGTGTGTTCTATCTGTGAGCCAGTTTGCAACCCACCTAGTGAGATAGGGGTTGATGCTTAGTTTGGTGAGTTTATCAATAAATCCTGAGTGGGGAATGGTTTCAAAGGCCTTGGACAGATCGAGGTAGGCTGTATGAACTGCCTTTCCCTCATCCACAGCTCTGGTGACTGACTCAAAGAAGTCAACCAGGTTGAGTAGGCATGAGCTACTTTTCACAAAAACAAATTGTGTGGGATCTAGAGTTTGGAGATTCCCTATATCCTTGTTAATTAGGTCCATGATGATGTGCTCCATAGCCTTACATATCAGACTCATCAGGCTAATGGGACGATAATTCCCAGGGTCTGTAGTCACTACCCCTTTATGGAGAGGAATGACTGTAGCAGTGCACCATTTGGTAGGGGCAAAGCCTAAGGTGAGGTTGTGATTAAACAAGGCACACAGATGTGGTGCCAGTTCACTTTGTAGTTCATGTAAAACACATCCAGGGCTATTGGCGGGTCCAATGGAAGCTGTATTATTGGCCTTTGGCAATGCAGCTTTAACCTTTGCTACAGTAATGCTGGGAGCCTGGTATTCCTCCAGTATTGTGATTGGTCCTTTGGGGGGGGAGGGGTAAAGTTCTACTGAATCTGTTGGCCAGTATGTTGGCAATATCTGTTGGTTCAGTATAGGAGGTACAATTGTGCAGTAACTCAGAGCAAACCTGGGTATTGCCATGGAGATTCTTGATATAACTATAGAAGGCTTTGTGGATGTTTTTAGTGTCTGCTGCAATTCTGCCTTCATAACTGGCTTTACAGGTTTTGATGAGGAATCTCAATTTTTTGTTGAGGCTAATAAGGGAGTTTTTCCAGTCTTGGGACTTGACCTTTTTCTGCAACAGTTTCTTCCTTCTGTTGTAGAGTTTATTATTGGCAGGGGACCACCTACACTGATCGACTATGTTACAGTGACCATGAAACAATGGCAGACCATAATACCATAATGTTTTCACAATCTCCAGTGCAACAGTCTCGCCACATTATTATGCCTTTCAGTATACAGTCATTCTGACATTAGTATGTCACAAACAGCAACGAGGTGTGCGACTGTTTCCAATTCGGTTTTACAAAACCTATATTTGTCTGTTTCTCCCACATGTTCAATGAACTTTATAAATCAGTGTGTACGTAGCTCACTGTCTTGAGCCACTAATATTAACCTTTCATCTCCTGGTTTGAATTCACCTCTCCTTAACCATTCCTGCATTCGTTCCTGATCAACATGAGGTTCTTCCAGAAGTTTTCTATGCTTGCAACTATATGCGTTTTTCACATTTCTTGCCTTTTCAACTGGTTCTAAACCTTATATTCTTTCTTTTGTTTTTTGGCACATTCAGTTGCTGCCTCATTTTTATCTATTTCTGGTTTGATTTCCATTCCTGCTCGACAGCGATATCTTCTGCTAGGTTAAGTAGAGAAGTCCTCTTATATTTATTCTCCTCATATTTCAAAACTTTCACTACATTTTTGTCTTGTGAGGTCAGCAGATACATAATTGCAGATCTGTATATATAATCAATTTCAAGGAGGAACATCCCTCTTTCGGAACAGGGAATATATAATCTTGGTATGCACTGATTTTTATAGATCATTTGGTGAGCATGAAGCATCCTTCTTGTTTTAATATCTAATTTATCCAACACATTTTGGGGCCAATGAATCACGCCAAACCTGTAAGTTAGAACAGGAAGAGCAAATTGGTTTATAGCTTGGATTTTTTTCCTAGACATTAGAGCTGTTTTCAGGATTAATTTAAACCTTCTGAAGTATTCCTTACTAAGTTTATTTGCATTTGTTCATGTTTTATTGCTGGTCCTTCATCAGTTCCCAAGAATTTATACACTCCCTCTTGCTCAAGTTCTCTTATATCACATTCTTGTCCCAAACTGATGTTTTCCTGGTGCTGCAGTTTTCCTAATGTAAAGGTTGCTTTTGCACATTTATCAAGACCAAATGACATTCTAATATCATCTGAAAAAATTTTAACAACCTGCAGCTGTGCTTTCACTTCCTCATCTGATGAGCTATACAGCTTTAAATCATCGACAAACAGAAGATGGGAAGTCTTTACACTTTGTTGTTTTCTAGAAGCCAAAGTGTAGCCATGGGCTAAGCTGTTGAGTAAACAGCTTAATGGGTTAAGGGCAAGGCAGAATAGCAACGGTGACAGAGAATCACCCTGGAATTTCCCCCTTTGAATTTTGTTCCTTGGTATAGTAATTTGTCCTTTATCATGGTTTAATTGCAAAGTGGTCTGCCATTGTTTCATGGTCACTTTAATGTAATCAATCAGTGCAGGGTGTATGTTATACATTTGTAAGCACTCTTTTATCCATGAATGTGGGATGCTATCAAATGCTCTTTTGTAGTCAATCCATGACATACTTCGATTCTTCTCCTTTTTACAGTGCTCCACTATGACTTTATATAACAACAAATGATCTTTGTTCCATATGGCTTTCTTTTATTGCCCTTTTGTTCTACTGGCATAATTGAGTTTTCTTCTAATTGACTATAAACTCTATCAACATCAATTCCCATGTATAGTTTAGAAGTCGTCAGAAGGCAAGTTACTGGTCTATAATTTTTAGGGTACCTTGCAGGTTCACTCTTAAGTAGGAGCATTGTTTTACCTTTTGTTAGCCAGATTGGTGTGTGTTCAGGGTGCACATATAATTAGTTTACTCGTGGCTAGGTCTTCATGCAAAGATGTTAATACTTTTAACCAAAAGTTAGGCACTGCATCTGGGCCTGGGGTTTTCCACCTAGAGGCTTTTCTTAACTTTGTTTCAATCTCTCAGGCTGTTACTTCATCCCATTTCATATCCTTTACCTTTAAACTTCTTATTCTTTCTTTTACTTCTTTTATCCATTTAGCGTCTTTGTTGTATTCCAAAGGATCTTCATAGATGCTTTTCCAAAATGCATCTATTTCTTCTTTTTTGGCTGTCTTTCAATTCCTTTTACCTTGTTTCCCAATTCTCTGTAAAACTCTCTTGGGTCATCACTAAATTGTTTTTCTTTTTTTTTTTTTTGTACTTTTCCTTTATATTTATCTGTGTATCTTCTAAGTGTTTCCGTCTGTGTGCTGAAATTTTTAATTTATTTGCGATAGTGCATGATAGATCCTGGTCTCTTCTAATACTGCACACTGCTTTTATCACATCTATCTTTTTTAGTATTTTTGTTGATCTATTCCCTCTTCTATAGTCTTCTGACAGTGACACTTCTTGTCTTAGTTGCTTTATATTTTTCTCTATTGGATACTTCTATGATGGTATTCGATTTATCCCCTTCCTTTGCCACACTACCCTGTGCTCTTGTGGTAGAGCTTTATCAGTTATTACGTCAGCTGCACAGTAACATATCCTGTTTACTTCAAAAGCAAGGTGCAGAAACGGAGATGATGTACAATCCACTATAGAGCTTTATTCAACCACCAAATCCACAAACAGTACAAAACAGAATGAAAAACGAACACTTGAAAATACATAAACGCCTTAGATATTCCACCATGCATTTTCGTCTCATACATAGACTTCATCATATGACCAGCCTGCTTCAGGAGGACCAGTATTTAAATACAACCAATTAATCAGTTTATTATACAATTAAGTAATCTACCAATAAGTTATAAAAGTACTTAAGACCATAATTATACCCATACTTCAAAAAAGCTTGCTAAAATTTATCAAATCAACATTATAGTTCTTTATTCTTCTCAAATTAAAACCCATTAAATAATATTATTATAAAATCTTCAAAAAAGTCATTATTTAAAAAAGTCATTTTTTAAAAAAAGTAGTTTCTAATATAAAAGTATAAATAAAATACAGGATATTCATTTTGTGCAGACCTGTGCCCTCTAGTGGCTGTGTTTAGGTTATATTTCATATCCCTTTAGAGCTTAGCAGATCTTAGCTTTAACAAAGGTTTAATAGAGATATAGTCGTTTAAACCTGGGGGAGGTCACTTGCTTCTAGGGTTAACTGCCACCATAGCTCCCTGTATTCTATTTTATCTTCCCAAGGACCCCCCCCACCTTCATTTTTCATTCTGTTTTATACTGTTTGTGGATTTGGTGGTTGAATAAAGCTCTATAGTGGATTGTACATCATCTCCGTTTCTGCACCTTCCTTTTGAAGTTTTTGGTCATTTGGGGCAGTTTACACCACTTTATTTTTGGTTATTGATACTTTGAGTGGCGAGGAGATGGAGACGCAACCACTTCCTGATCCCAGAGGGTAAGATGAACTGGGCCAATCGCGGACATTGATTGGCCAGCTTACTGAATTGATAGATTTACTTACCCTACTCAGCCAATCCCTGGTGGGGATTTACAGAAATCTAGCTCAGCGTCATAAGCCAGGAACTGAAGGGTTATTTATACAGGACGAAAATCCAAGGGAGCTTATTGGCGTAGTACAAGGCATCGGCGACCCTGGAGAGGAAAATGGTGAAACCTTTAATCCAGCTACTACTCCGAACATCTTTAAAGTGGGCGAAAATAGAGTTAGTTCCAATAAGAGCAGAAATACTGTGCAAAGATCAAAGGCACCAGACACTAGAGCTATGGCGACAGGTACTGTCAAAACTAAAGTTTTAAAAGATATGAAGGACTGGTTACGGACTAAATATTCATTTAAACTTGATCACTCTAACAACAAACAGTATGTTTCTGGTGACTCATATAGAAGTAAATGTGATAAACTTTACAAATTAATGCAGAAATATCGAACATTAGAGATTGAAAACGAATATTTAAAAGAATGTATCTCTAGAGAAATAGTACCTAAAGGCCTACAGGTATATAAATTTCCCAATAATGTTTTGGTTGGTTCTACTTTTTACAATGAACTCATTGAAGTGCTTAATAAATGTGGTTTAGATGTATTAAGATTAATCATTAGGAAAAATGTTAGGAATCAGGATTTAATCCAAAAGGACATAGATGAGTTAGACCAGCAGGTAAAGGAGGATTTAATGTTTACTATTAAGGAGGAGAAAGAAAAATATTATTCCATTAGAAACGATATAGCCAACAAATGTGATGATTTAGTTTACAGAAAAATGAAAAAGTTGGAGAGGGATATTAAGGAATATAATAGCAACAATAGTTACCCCATACCTCCACAGAAGTATTCTAAACAAACTTTTGATAGACACAATCTTAATGAACCTATGGTGGAAAACAAAAGGAATGAAGAACATTTTTATGATGATGAACAGGAATATGATCAAGATTACCCCCCTCTAAGGAGATCTGAAAGACTGATGAATAAACAAGGCTTACAAGAGACAAATTTTCAGAGGAGGTGGGGAGAAGGGGGATGGGGAGATTCTAAGGGATAGTCACCTAACCCACCCCACCATATTCCCTACTGATATTCTTGTGGAAGGGGTCAGGAATACATACAATAATTATTCTATAAACAATTTTAGCACTTTAAATATAGTAAAGGAACATTTTGGATTTTTTTCTAAAGGGTTGAAGTTCATTCCCTATAAAAAGGGTGATATGACTAGAAGCCTACTAGATATTAAGATGTTCCTGAGAAAAGTTAATTTAAATATCATGTTCCCAGTTAAAAAAGTAAACAATAATACTGAATTAAAACGGAAAAGTAATTGTAATCCCCCCTTACACCCCCAGTTAAGAAATTTAGAAAGAGTGTTAGAAAAGGAAATAAGAAAAGAACAGACTAAGGTGGGGTATAAAGGAAACTTAAGTAGAAAAGAGAGAGAAATAATGTATGAAATTAAGGACAATAAAAATATTAGGGTAATGAAACCAGATAAAGGAGGAGGAATGGTGCTTATGGACAACATATTATATGAGAGCAAGATGAACACATTATTATGGAATGAAACAAAATATTGTAATGTGTCTTTAAATGAGATTAATATAGCTTATAATAAAATAGATGTGAGTATAAATTATATGTTGTATGAGAAATTGATTGATTATAATACTTTTATGTATTTGAAAGTAGATTAACCCAAAAATCCCACTATATTTGGTATACCTAAGATACATAAATGTGAAAGTGACCCCCCCCCCCACTTAGACCTGTTGTATCTGCAGAGGGATCTAAAACCTATGCTTTGGCTAAATATGTAGATAAAAAATTAAAAAAAATTATGGCCACATAGGAATACTATATTAAGTGATTCCTGGGACCTTTTAAAAGAAATTTCTAACAAGTTATATCATGATAATCTTCTCTTTGTAACCATAGACATCATTGATTTGTTTTCTTCCATTCCCCACAAGGAGGGGATGGAAATGTTGGAGGAGATTGTGTATGAGGACAAAATATTAACACAGGATGAGAAACTAGTAAACATATGGTTGATGGATTTGATTTTAAAGAATAATTTTATTTATTTTAACAGTGAATTTTATCAACAAATTCAAGGGGTAGCAATGGGAGCTGCCTGTGCTCCTACATACGCGAACTTGGTCCTTGCTAAATGGGAGGAGAAATATATTTTTAATACTGAATTTGAAAGATCTTCGTCTTTATATAGTAGGTTTTTGGATGACATAGTAATTTTCTGGACAGCTTGAAAAGAATAATTAGAGAAATGTATAATGTATATAAGTAATACAACTATTTTTTTGAGGTTTACATATAACATTTCTGACATTAGCCTGCAATATTTGGACATTGAGGTATATAAAGTAGGTACAAATTTTGTAACTAAAATATATAGAAAACCAACTTTCTGCAATTCCTTCTTGCATTTTGAAAGTGCACACCCTTTACATTGTAAGAAAAACATTGTGAAGGGGCAATTTGTAAGGGGTTGCTGCATGACAAGTTCGGAAAGTGATTTTCTTAAGGAGTGTGAGTTACTACAGAAAATGTTTTTAGAGAAGGGCTACCCTCTGAATTTTATTACCCAACTAAAGGAAGAAGTGGAAAAAGGGAGAATTGACAAATTTAAACCCATACTGGGATGTAAAGAATACAGTAATATTTTTAGCAAAGAAAAGGCTAGAGAGGATTTTAATCAGGCTTTAATACTAGAATACAATGTTTTAAATAGTAATATTAAAAAGATTTTTTTAAGGGAATGGGAGAGATTTGTTTCCCTCTCAGACATAGAAGATTTGTCCAATATACCACAAAAGGTGATCTATAAGAATTCCCATTGTATCAGAACTATTTTAGAGAACAAACAAGTAGGTAGTAATAACAGGGGTAAGAAGGGAACATATAAATGTGGCCATTGTACCCAATGTATATCTATTTTAAATTTAGAAAATTACTACCTGGAAAGTAGAAAAAAGTGGATAAATAGCTCTGAATATTACAATTGTGAGACTAAGGGAATTATATATTTAGCTATTTGCAGGACATGTGGGTCCTTCTATGTGGGAAAGACAGAAAGGAAATTAAAAAGAAGGATCTATGAACATAGTTATGAAATTTCAATGGGAAAGGAAACTAATGCTCTTTTTAAACATACTAGGATCTGTTCAGATGCTAGTTTTGGTTTTATGGTCTTAGAACAAATTAAAAATTATATTACAGGGGTCCTTGGGAAGATGAAATAGAATACAGGGAGCTATGGTGGCAGATAACCCTAGAAGCAAGTGACCCCCCAGGTTTAAACGACTATATCTCTATTAAACCTTTGTTAAAACTAAGATCTGCTAAGCTCTAAAGGGATATGAAATATAACCTAAACACAGCCACTAGAGGGCACAGGTCTACACAAAATGAATATCCTGTATTTTATTTATACTTTTATATTAGAAACTACTTTTTTTAAAAAATGACTTTTTTAAATAATGACTTTTTTGAAGATTTTATAATAATATTATTTAATGGGTTTTAATTTGAGAAGAATAAAGAACTATAATGTTGATTTGATAAATTTTAGCAAGCTTTTTTGAAGTATGGGTATAATTATGGTCTTAAGTACTTTTATAACTTATTGGTAGATTACTTAATTGTATAATAAATTGATTAATTGGTTGTATTTAAATACTGGTCCTCCTGAAACAGGCTGGTCATATGATGAAGTCTATGTATGAGACAAAAACGCATGGTGGAATATCTAAGGCGTTTATGTATTTTCAAGTGTTCGTTTTTCATTCTGTTTCGTACTGTTTGTGGATTTGGTGGTTGAATAAAGCTCTATAGAGGATTGTACATCATCTCCGTTTCTGCACCTTGCTTTTGGAGTTTTTGGTCATTTTGGGCAGTTTACACCACTTTATTTTTGGATATCCTGTTTACTTCTTTTATATTGCATGGATCACTGTGGACAGTCCTAACTACTGTGTTCATTTGTTTTATCAGACTTCTGACCTTTGGGGTTTTATGAACCTTCTGCAGTCTATATCTTTCATTGATTTTACTATATCTATCTATGCCCATTAAATCAAGCAACTCTTCCTTTAGTTCATTTTCTTCCAGACTGAGGGCACATCCTTTGCTTTCCACTTCATCCAGGCATTCTATAGAAAGTTCTATAGCATCTTCCTGTGGCACCTTCTCTTCAGTTTCATCCTGTGCCATCCGTTGCTCTGTCATATGGGAACTCATTGGCCTATCACTCCTCAACATTGACTGCATCATTGTTTCCACAGTCTCCTGTTCCTTCCCTTGCTGTCTAGCTTTAAGTGAACATTTATACTGGTTTCCTGTGGAAGGCTCCAAAATATCTTGATATGGCACCTGACCAATTGCTTCCTGTTCCACTGGTTTCCCCTTAATTTGGATATCCATTGCTCTATCCTGTTGTGGTGCTTTCTGCATTAGATTTTCTACACTGAATCCTTCACTTTGCAGGTGCTCCATAACCTCAGTTTCTATTTCTTTAACTTCTCCATTACTGATATCTTTTTCTACTGCTCCTCTTTGTCTTCTTATTTTTTGTATTGTAAAGTTTTTCATATCCAGATTCCTTTGTCAGTATTTCTCTTCAAATACCTTTGGTGCTGCTCTTTTTGTATTGTTTAGTTTTGCTTTCTCCTTTGCATAAATATTGCACCATATTAAATCTCTTTTTCTTTCCCATGTCCATATTCCTTCTTCAGATGTTTCCTGATCTTCCTACTTCTCCTTACTTTGGGGAATCACACCATCATGCTGTGATGCAGTCTGCTAGACTTTCTACGTTAAATCCTTCACTTTGCAGACACTCCATAACTTCAACTTCTATTTCTTTAACTTCTCCTTTACAATTCTTCTTTTCTACATTCCATCTTTGTGATATTCATTTTTTTATTGTGAAATTTTCCACATCTGGATGCCTTTGCCTATATTTCTTTTCGAATATCTTTGTGGCTGCTCTCTAATATTAATTAACTTGGCTTTCTCCTTTGCATAAATATTGTAGCATATCTCTCTTTCTTTCCCATGTCTATATTTCTTTTTTATACTTTTCAAAAATGTCTAGGTTTTGTTGTTTACATTTTCACACATCCCCAGATGCTTCTTTTTCCAAACAGATCAAAGTTTCTTGATCGATATACAGTTTTTCAAAAATCTGTTGTATTAATGAACACAAATTTTTATTATTCAAGAAATATTCAAAAAGATACTGTTAAGCATCTTCCTTAGACCATCACACAATTAATTTACTTAAACCAACAGTAAATGCTTTGTAAAACAGTTTGTTTGTTTAGAGTGATTGGGCATGCAGTATAATTATCTCAGAATTGTGTTAATACTCTTATTCATGCTGTATTTACTGGTTCACTAGGCTGTTGATTGGATAGCTACATACCTCTAAACTTCCAGACATTGAAAATAGGTACAAAGGCTCTTGAAAAGTAGGTACATCCAGACAAAACTCTGTATATCTAATTAACATAAAATTTGAATACTAGATAGCACGTACAACTCAGAAACACGTTTAGAAACAGTGTGTGACAAAAATGGTGGAAAAATATAAACACATTAGCGAAGAAACTATATATAATCTGTAGTCTTTAATGAAGCATATTGCAAAATTTTACCACATAAGGTCATTTGTTTTTGATTCTGAAAAAAGGAAATGTAATATATGTGTCCTCTTTCTGTAATTTATCATTGTCACTAGTATTTTGGTCATGTATTGTGGTTTTCTGTATACTAGACAGCTTCAAAAATCAGGTATGATGAGGGGGATTTAGAAAATTGTGTGAACAGTAAACCAAGCCTGAAACTGGAGACATACCTCCAAAAATAGGCACATCATGTGCACGGATAAAGCAAGTCTGGAAACAGACATGTTCTGCCAAATAGGTACAGTTGAGAGGTCTGGATAGATCATTTTTTTCCATAGCTTCCAGATCTCACTCAGTCTGTACCCTTCTGTATGAGTAACAGTCAACTAATGTCTCCTCTTTCATTGAGGGTTTGAGGGATAAGGCCCTGGCTGAATTTATGGTTTCCCATCCAGTCATCCAGGTTAGATTTGAAGAGGATTAAGGAGATGCTTTGCTTAAAAATTATGGGAAGTCTGTTTCATAGGATGGAGATTCTTCAAGAGTTGTCCCTTTTAGTCCAGCAGCACCTGTTTATGTTGCAGTGAAAGTTTAGTTCTTTTGAGCAGGTCTTAATAGTGGTGGTTATTTTGCAAATGTGTAGGTCATCACTTAGGAATGAATCATTTGAGGCTTTGTAGCCAAGGTGAAAGCCCCCCTCAAAAGTCTGTAAGAAACAAAAGAGATAATACTTTAAGGCTGTCTGCTTAGCACATGGAGACTTGACTTTCTTTATGAAGGGCTGAGTTTTTTCAAGTTGAGTTTTATGCTTGGACAGGTATGTACTGAAACACGCTTTATGTTGTACTGTTACAAGTCTAATAATGGAGGAGTAGAGTGAAATATCTTCATTTTAGGTATAAGATATACCCTGGTAATCAGACTGTATAGATAGATGGACTTCCTATCAAGAGTAGGTACACTGTGATTAACAGATAGGTCCTTGTCTTTGAAAGTTCACAGGTCCCTAATCACTGTTCATGTTTCAGGGAGTTTCATCAATATGATAGATGCATGGATGCAAATGATTACCAAAGGGCACAGTGTTACATTTCTTATCATTTAGCTGTAGGTTGTAGTCCTGCTGCCATTTACTTGTACATGTTAAGCACACCTCGAGAATTTGGGAGTCAGGTAGAGAGTTTATGACAGCTCCTAGTTTATAGTCATCTACAAACTTGGTCAGTCAAACACCTGATATCAGATATGACATAAGAGAAGTAAATACCAAACAGCAGTGGCCTCAAAATTTATACCTAAGGGAGCCCCCTAGTAACAACCCTTTTAGATGAGTGTTCCCCGTACACTACTAATGTGGTCTGTTAAGTGGGATAGTTTGCTATCAGTTGGGTTACATGAGGGTTTATATTTAGTTTGATTGTCAACAGTACCAGAATGTGAGATGCTCTTGAAAGCCTTTCCCAGGATAAGATAAGTAGTGTGTATCAAGAGATTCCAGACTGACAGTATCTTTTTTATAGCTCCATCGTCTTACAGATAAGGCTAGTAAGATTTATTGATATGTCGTTCCCTGGGTCAGTAGTGGGCCTTTCTTTGTGGAGTGGGATGACCATAGGTGTTTACAACATGTCAGGTATAAATCCAGTGGAAAGGCTGAGGTTTAACAGATTTAGTAGTGAGTCAGTAAGGTTATGGTTGATGTTGAGAAGAAAGCAACCTAGCACATTGTTTAGTCTCACAAAGCCAGTATTCTGGGATTGGAGAGTGCCTTCAGAACATGCCTCAGGGACACTCTCATATAGCTTATTTGTATATGTACTGCATACCAGCTTCCTGTCTATTACACAGTAGCATATCACTTATCACTTCTGCAGCCTTACTGCCTGTTTGTCTCTTAATCAAAAGTTAGACTTTTTCCTCCATTTCTCTGTAAGTTGCCGTATGTAGTGTGAACCTTGCCTTCATATCTCACCCACAGAACAGATTGGGAGATTTCAGACAAAGACTACAGTGATTGTATGTGGTCTGTACCAGGATCCACATTCCTGAAACATATTGTCAGTTGTTAAGTGGTTATCATTCAAAAAAAAAAAAAAAAAACATGAGAGCAAGAGGCCACACTTAGAAGATGCAAGGTTAATGTCTCCGAGAAGAAGTGAAGAAATATTTAGGGGATGGAAATCAAAGTCTAAACCAACTTTACTAGAAGTAGTGAATATAGCAGTAACAGAGATAAAAACAACTGGAATTGGAATCTTTAGAGAAGGGTAAGAGCAAATTACATAGGAAAAAGGGAACTGTGGGAACAACGCATGCAGAGGAGGAATGATATTTAAGAGAAGGCAGGATTTGAATGAGCTATGTAATGTTTGACTGACAATGACAGGATAGATTATAAGTGATGTATAATGTTTGCAACTACAATTACATCAACATTTATTTATTTTACATTTGTTTACCGGGAGAATCCAACTGGGTTTAAATCCCATTTTCAGCAGAGGCACGGGGAGAAAAACTCTACAGAGATTAAACAGTAAATGCAGTTCATAAAGCTCCACAAAGAGTAATACAGTAAACACAGTTCACACAAATTAATATAGTACAGTACAGATTCTGGAAGGTAGATAAAGCAGGGAGCATAAAAAATAAACATCTAGTTACAGTAAACAATACGGTTGTTGGAACAACTATACAGTCATATGGTTATATTCAACAGTGGTTAATACAGTAATCACACATTTATAGATAAGAACATAGGTAGTAGTTATAGAAAGTTGTCTTAGAGGATTCATATTCAATATTAACCTGTTAAGTGAGCATAACCAGGGTTGGAACAGTTACATACCCAAGAACTGCTTAAATGGGACCGGAGGAGTTTTCTGAAAATATTTTTGCTTTCTGTGGACCTTATATGTATGTGGATGGAATTCCATATCTTTGCAATGGAAGTGGAATACAGAGAGTCCCAAGAGTTATTGTTGCTTTTGGCTATATCAGACAGAGCTTTGTTGGTGGATCTTAAAAGGCATTTGTTAGAGTAGATATTAAGTAGGCCTTGAGGTCCAGTAACTTTGTCAGGATCATACAGAATTTGGTGGACTATAGTAAGCTGGTTATATATTAGTAGGTTGGGTAATTCTAGCCAGGACAGCTATTTGACAGATAGACAGTGATGTGACCTAAGGGGTGAGTCAGTAGCAACTGCTATTTTATTCTAGCAAGTGATTAGTCTGTTTAAAGGAAAACTCCACCCTAGAACTAAAAAAATCATTTTTTTTCACTCTGTCTTTGTTTCCTGACCTATTTTAACACCTCAACCTCATTCTAAGTGTTTTATTTGTAATTTTAGCCTGTTTTCCACAGCATGGCTACCAGTGGGGCTTGATGCATCAACATGATCTTGTTATCCCTCTGATAGATATTATAAATATTCTTTCCCCAAAGCAATAAAACAATTAAATGTATGCTTCAATGCAAAGGATGTATGCTTCTTATTAATACAAGGTTTTGACTAGTAAAGCAAGGGTTAACTTGACACAAGATGTTGAAATAAATGCTTCTCTATGATAGCAGAAACTGCAAGGCTGAAACACAAAAGACAACTTGCTTAAGCAAGCATGAAAGCAGTTAAGAATAGATAAGTAATAACGGCTATGTGTCTGACACCTACAAAAATAATTTCTAAAACATGCTTAGGTAGCTTTACTGTAAATAGGTTTGGCTAGTTAGCTTGTTTTTGTGGGCTAAACATAATTGTAAATGGCATCCTGTTATAATATTTGGAACATACAAAGAAGGAAGTTGATCAAAAGGGACTTTTTGTAAAGTCTTCAGATACAGCAAGGGAGAAAATAACCAAAAAAGGGCATGGAACATAAATCAATCATGCAAACCGCAAGGACATTGGAAAACAACATTTGCTGCTTTGAAAAGATATATAAACTGGTCATTGTTTTCTCTTCTTCAGAGCCATCTTAATCAAAGGTGCATTGATTTTAGGAAAGAGACAGTTCATAAGAAGCAAAAGACTATATTCTAGCTATGTTATAATAGAATTGAAATTATCTCAGACAGTGTAATTGTTTGGAAATATTAAACTATAATGGAAACAGCAGTATGGTGTGAATCTGGTGATTCTGATGTTTTACATCAATTTAACAGTGGCAAAGCCAGCTTGAATCTGACCTTTTCTACCCATTACCAGCAGTTACTGTTCATTTGGTGCCATAATTTATACGGGAATTCCACAGGTCGACAGATCCAGTGCTTCTCTTGGGTGGATTATGCGATAATGTTTCATCTGTCCAACAACGTTCCACCATCAATTCATCTGTTGAAGGACACTATGTCTTCGAAGTGACTTCAGCCTGATCACCTGTTTGTCATCTACGCAAAATACGGTAAATTCTTCACAGTTATAACATGTATGCCAGTAGAACTTGACTTTACAATGCCCACATATTGTACATATAGATTTACATAATACATTGGAGAAAGTCTGGTCTTATTTACAGGCATGGTTTAAATCTTCTGTGTCAGACATTAACTTTGAAATGTTTAATGTTCAAAAATTAGATAACAGTTGTGTTTGTAAATGCATAAATGTCAATAATCCATACATGGCAAAATGTGCAGCAATTCAAAACAACTTGTTTTTATGTGAAAGTAAATTTCCAGAATTATGTCTATCTTATCACAGGAGTGTAGTATATAAGCCATACCATAATATATATCTTATTCTGACCAAAATAATATGTTTGATTCTAGCGTTGTTAATTCTTCACATATACAACAGTTAAATGTGCCTTCTGCAGTCATGCCTTTGTCAGATAGAATGCAGACTGTTCAACATTTTCTTGTTCTGGTCTTTGGTGCAGGCTGGAGAAGTTGTTTGACCGCAACTGAGCTACAAAATATAAGTATCTTTTGATTATTTTAACAGATTACTGTTTTTATAATTTAATATATATAAAGCACTTTGTCTATTCAGAATCTTCAGAAATCTTTATCTGTTTAAAAACTTATCTGTAGTGCTTGTTGTCTTAGGCTATTGTATAAACTGAAACATTTACTCTGTGTAATTATCTCTTGGCTAGTGGGGGCTGGTTCTTTTGTGTTCTTGTAAAAAAAAAAAAAAAAGTTGTTGTTCTGGTCTTTGGTGCAGGCTGGAGAAGTTGTTTGACCGCAACTGAGCTACAAAATATAAGTATCTTTTGATTATTTTAACAGATTACTGTTTTATAATTTAATATATATAAAGCACTTTGTTTATTCAGAATCTTCAGAAATCTTTATCTGTTTAAAACTTATCTGTAGTGCTTGTTGTCTTAGGCTATTGTATAAACTGAAACATTTACTCTGTGTAATTACCTCTTGGCTAGCGGGGGCTGGTTCTTTTGTGTTCTTGTAAAAAAAAAAAAAAAAAAAAAAAAGTTGTTGTTCTGGTCTTTGGTGCAGGCTGGAGAAGTTGTTTGACCGCAACTGAGCTACAAAATATAAGTATCTTTTGATTATTTTAACAGATTACTGTTTTTATAATTTAATATATATAAAGCACTTTGTCTATTCAGAATCTTCAGAAATCTTTATCTGTTTAAAAACTTATCTGTAGTGCTTGTTGTCTTAGGCTATTGAATAAACTGAAACATTTACTCTGTGTAATTATCTCTTGGCTAGTGGGGGCTGGTTCTTTTGTGTTCTTGTAAAAAAAAAAAAAAAAAAAAAAAGTTGTTGTTCTGGTCTTTGGTGCAGGCTGGAGAAGTTGTTTGACCGCAACTGAGCTACAAAATATAAGTATCTTTTGATTATTTTAACAGATTACTGTTTTTATAATTTAATATATATATAAAGCACTTTGTCTATTCAGAATCTTCAGAAATCTTTATCTGTTTTAAAACTTATCTGTAGTGCTTGTTGTCTTAGGCTATTGTATAAACTGAAACATTTACTCTGTGTAATTATCTCTTGGCTAGTCCGGGCTGGTTCTTTTGTGTTCTTGTAAAAAAAAAAAAAAAAAAAAAAAAGTTGTTGTTCTGGTCTTTGGTGCAGGCTGGAGAAGTTGTTTGACCGCAACTGAGCTACAAAATATAAGTATCTTTTGATTATTTTAACAGATTACTGTTTTTATAATTTAATATATATAAAGCACTTTGTCTATTCAGAATCTTCAGAAATCTTTATCTGTTTAAAAACTTATCTGTAGTGCTTGTTGTCTTAGGCTATTGTATAAACTGAAACATTTACTCTGTGTAATTATCTCTTGGCTAGTGGGGGCTGGTTCTTTTGTGTTCTTGTAAAAAAAAAAAAAAAAAAAAAGTTGTTGTTCTGGTCTTTGGTGCAGGCTGGAGAAGTTGTTTGACCGCAACTGAGCTACAAAATATAAGTATCTTTTGATTATTTTAACAGATTACTGTTTTATAATTTAATATATATAAAGCACTTTGTCTATTCAGAATCTTCAGAAATCTTTATCTGTTTAAAAACTTATCTGTAGTGCTTGTTGTCTTAGGCTATTGTATAAACTGAAACATTTACTCTGTGTAATTATCTCTTGGCTAGTGGGGGCTGGTTCTTTTGTGTTCTTGTAAAAAAAAAAAAAAAAAAAAAAGTTGTTGTTCTGGTCTTTGGTGCAGGCTGGAGAAGTTGTTTGACCGCAACTGAGCTACAAAATATAAGTATCTTTTGATTATTTTAACAGATTACTGTTTTTATAATTTAATATATATAAAGCACTTTGTCTATTCAGAATCTTCAGAAATCTTTATCTGTTTAAAACTTATCTGTAGTGCTTGTTGTCTTAGGCTATTGTATAAACTGAAACATTTACTCTGTGTAATTATCTCTTGGCTAGTGGGGGCTGGTTCTTTTGTGTTCTTGTAAAAAAAAAAAAAAAAAAAAAAAGTTGTTGTTCTGGTCTTTGGTGCAGGCTGGAGAAGTTGTTTGACCGCAACTGAGCTACAAAATATAAGTATCTTTTGATTATTTTAACAGATTACTGTTTTTATAATTTAATATATATATAAAGCACTTTGTCTATTCAGAATCTTCAGAAATCTTTATCTGTTTAAAAACTTATCTGTAGTGCTTGTTGTCTTAGGCTATTGTATAAACTGAAACATTTACTCTGTGTAATTATCTCTTGGCTAGTGGGGCTGGTTCTTTTGTGTTCTTGTAAAAAAAAAAAAAAAAAAAGTTGTTGTTCTGGTCTTTGGTGCAGGCTGGAGAAGTTGTTTGACCGCAACTGAGCTACAAAATATAAGTATCTTTTGATTATTTTAACAGATTACTGATTTAATATATATAAAGCACTTTGTCTATTCAGAATCTTCAGAAATCTTTATCTGTTTAAAAACTTATCTGTAGTGCTTGTTGTCTTAGGCTATTGTATAAACTGAAACATTTACTCTGTGTAATTATCTCTTGGCTAGTGGGGCTGGTTCTTTTGTGTTCTTGTAAAAAAAAAAAAAAAAAAAAAAAGTTGTTGTTCTGGTCTTTGGTGCAGGCTGGAGAAGTTGTTTGACCGCAACTGAGCTACAAAATATAAGTATCTTTTGATTATTTTAACAGATTACTGTTTTTATAATTTAATATATATAAAGCACTTTGTCTATTCAGAATCTTCAGAAATCTTTATCTGTTTAAAAACTTATCTGTAGTGCTTGTTGTCTTAGGCTATTGTATAAACTGAAACATTTACTCTGTGTAATTATCTCTTGGCTAGTGGGGGCTGGTTCTTTTGTGTTCTTGTAAAAAAAAAAAAAAAAAAAAAGTTGTTGTTCTGGTCTTTGGTGCAGGCTGGAGAAGTTGTTTGACCGCAACTGAGCTACAAAATATAAGTATCTTTTGATTATTTTAACAGATTACTGTTTTTATAATTTAATATATATAAAGCACTTTGTCTATTCAGAATCTTCAGAAATCTTTATCTGTTTAAAAACTTATCTGTAGTGCTTGTTGTCTTAGGCTATTTTGTCCCACCCTCCCTCCCTGTTGGTATCTTGCTCTTATACTTGGTGGCTTTGCAGTTGCAAAGTTGCAGTTACTGTGGCACACCTCCCAGTCTAGTGCCATTAGCTCATTCTTCTTAATACAGAGAGAACATTTGATAAGGCCTTCTGTTCCTCCTTTTTACCTTTTCAAAAAGTAAAACAAAACTTTTTTTTTCTTTTTCGCCTGAACCTTCTTGTGTTCTGACTGTCCTTCTCAAACATATTGGAAATATACAGTATATTTCAGAGCATTTGTTATAACTGTATTTGCTATAACTGATTTAAGTATTTTTTCTGGCTTTTTGAATATTTACTGCTTAGCGACTGCATCTTAGCCTGTTTATACAGCTCTGCATTCTATTTAAACTGTTTTTGTGTTGATTAACTGTTTTGCACTCTTAAAAGTTATTTGTTGCTTAATTTTACCTGTAGGCTAACACACTCAAGTGTGCTAGCCACTTAAAAGCATTTATAGCATTTACTGTCTGTTTTTTTTCCTTGTCTCTGTAAAAAAAAAAAAAAAAAAAAAATCTCTTGTTTTCCCACCTTACTGAACTAGAGTAGTCCAGTTTCAGAGTTGCTGATCCCTGGGCTTTGTTTTTAGTTCCTGTTACTGATCCATTGCCTTATTAGGAAGGAGGGAAGTTTCTTTGCTTACCAGTGGAAGTGGGAAGCACTGAGCAGCCTTTTTGTCCGAATTGGTGAAGTTTCAGCCAGAAACTAGTAGTCTATTGGTCGTTTTGGGCCAATTCCTAGCTCCTTTCAGCCCCCTGCTATAAAACACGCTAAACACGCGTTTTCCAGCTTGTACCAACTCTGCACAGATCCTCGTGGTGGCCTGCAGAGTGATCCAAGCAGCAGAGAGCTAAAAGAGTGACTTTCTACCAGATATAAGTATTTTTGTGGCTTTCCCACTGTTATTAAGCTAGCGACTGCATTTCGCCTGTTTTACTGCTACTTTAAGTGATTTCTGCATTTTACACTGTTTATTGCACTTTAAGTTACTAATTGTTGCAAATTGTTTCTGTAGGCTACACACTAAAGTCGCTAGCCGATTTACAGCATTTATAGCATTTACTGTCTGTTTTTTCCTTATCTCTGTAATAAAACAAAAATCTCTTGTTTTCCCACTTTACTGAACTAGAGTAGTCCAGTTTCAGAGTTGCTGATCCCTGGGCTTTGTTTTTAGTTCCTGTTACTGATCCATTGCCTTATTAGGAAGGAGAGAAGTTTCTTTGCTTACCAGTGGGAGTGGGAAGCACTGAGCGGCCTTTTTGTCCGATTTGGTGAAGTTTCAGCCAGAAACTAGTAGTCCATTGGTCGTTTTGGGCCACTTCCTAGCTCCCTTCAGCCCCCTGCTATAAAACACGCTAAACTGTACTGCTGATCTAACCAGCATATCCTATAACTGAAAAGTTCATCTCTACTTGATTCCCAAGTAGACTATTCTCTATCTGTAAAGCCTAGCACTTACTCCTACAGTACTTGCACCTTGATAAAGCACTCTTATTATAGATAGTACCCCACCAGCCTAAAACCCACTTCCAACGGAGTCCTTTGAAAGTTCTTTATCTACTACTTCTAGTATGTCGAGGGATCAGTTGCTAGTGTCCTCTCCAGCTCAACTGGTGAACCTGGGAATATTGAGGCAATGTTACAATTGCCTCATGTACACAGACAATCCTCTCCTTCTCCCACAAAACACAAATACATGCGAGAGATGCAACTATACGGCCAAACTGGAGGCTGAGCTCTCTCAACATAGGACTGGCAAGACCAGACAGGAGGAGAAGGTAACCACACACAATACATACCCAGTCACACATGGTACCATCACAACTTCAAATCATACACATACTCACACAAAGACATACTCGGAGGCTCTGATCAAAATTTACCAAAACAGCAGAGGCCACCAAAGCAGACACCCAAACAACTACCACCTCACGACCCAACACATGCAACACATAGACCACACAGTCAGAGTGTCAAACAGTCACAGCCCTTAAGGCCAAACAAAATGCCAGACACACTTGTCATTGGTGATTCCATAGTCAGACACACTGACGTCCCGCTCACCAGACTGAGTAAGGAGAAGGTCACAGTAAGCTGCCTGTCGGGCGCTAGAATCCGCCACATAACGCAAGCACTCAGGTCTCTCAACAGCAGGTACAAGTCGACTCAGTCATTGTCCACGCTGGTGTCAACGACCTGAGACGTACCTCCTTGGACTACATGAAAAGGGACGTCGAGGAGCTCTCTGATTATGTAGCCCAGGCAGGTATGACCCTGACCTTGAGCAGTATCCTACCTTCACCTAGAATGATGCCACAATACAGTGATAAGATGATCAGCTTTAATAATTGGCTTAAATTCTGGTGTCATTCAAAGGGATCCAATGTCTGTCTGCCTGGGATGACATGCTGGACAAGCCACGCTGCCGCAAGGGACGGCTTGCACCTGTCACCCTGGGCTTCCGGATATTGGCAAAGGCTCTTGCCAACCCATAGTGCCTTTTTTAGGCAAGGCTCAAATTCTAAACCTACCACCCTAGAACACCAAAAAGGAAAAAAACTAAGGGTAATGCTGCTCAATGCCAGAAGTCTCAATCTCAAGATGTACGCACTCGAGGCCCTTCTCAATATGGAGAACATCGATGTCTGTGCTGTGACAGAAACCTGGTTCAAGGCTCCTGAGAGCACCCCAGCACTAACAGGTTTCACCTCATATCATGCGTTCCGGCCCCAAAATCCGGACAACACCAAGAAAGGAGGGGGGGGTGTCCATATTCATAAAGGACACCCACACCTCAAGGTTGGTGGCAACGCACGATGCATCGGAGACCATCCAGGTGCAATTAACCATAGGCAAGACTGCTCTGCAATTTGTAGCATGTTACAGGCCACCCTCTCAAACTCAGGAACCTCACATGGCCTTCCTGAAAACATTGGAGGGATAAATGTATCTCCAAACACCATCATACTAGGTGACTTCAACTACCCTAATATAGACTGGGAACACTACTCAAGCCCGAACACTCTAACCCAAAGATTCCTGGAGTTCATAAACTCAAATGCCATGGAACAACTAGTCACCATCCCCACAAGAGGTGAAAACATACTTGATCTCATCATCACGAACATGGGATCAAAATGTTCAACACCGAAGTATACCCCTCACTGGTGAGATCAGATCATAAACTAATCTCGCTGGAGGTCCTCATCCGCCCCCACCTGAAACAAAAAGACCACAGTGAAAAACTTCTCAAAAGCCGATTTCACACTTCTAAAACTAGTGTGGTCTCCTTTAAGGCCCCTGAGCCAGTGGTAAACATTACTCAAACCGCTGAATCACTTACAAATGCCTTCTACCAGCACCTACAGGACTGCATGGATCAGGCAATCCCAAACAAAACTAAGACTCTCTGTACCAAAGGCAAGCGTCCAGTCTGGTGGACCCCAGCCATAAACAAGCTCTACAACAAAAGGAGGAAGCTACTACAAGATAGAGCAAAATCCTTGAAAGGTAAGACACCTTTGATCATTATAAGTAAAAACTAAGAGCTCTCATAAAATCATCAAAGGCAAATTTTGAGAGAAAAATCGCCAAGGACTCTAAAGACAATCATAAGGCCTTCTTTAGCTATGTTAGAAACCTAGGAGGAAACTCCCAGATATGCTCAGAATTAGTTCAAAATGATGTGAAAATTACTGAACCTACACACATTGCTAACATACTGGCTGACAGGTTCAGTGCAAACTTCTCCCCTCCCCAAAGGAGAGATATCTATTCCAGAGGATTGTAGCCCCCAAACATCTCCAACGCCCAGGTGAGAACTGCCCTCACTAAGGCAAAAACACAGCATCCATGGGACGGATGGTGTCCCGGCTGTGTGCTTCATGAACTCAACGAGGAATTAAACCCACAGTTAGGACAGCTGTTTAATCTTAGCCTCACCTCAGGATACGTACCCAAGGAGTGGCGCACGGCGACTGTGGTCCCACTTCATAAGGGCGGTGTCTCCACAGACCCTGGAAATTACCGCCCCATTAGCTTGACAAGCCTTATCTGCAAAGCCATGGAGAGGATCATAATGGAACTCATAAATAAAGACATAGGGAACTTGCAGACTTTGGATCCAACCCAGTTTGGCTTTGTCAAAGGCAGATCCTGCCTCTTAAACTTGGTTGACTTTTTCGAGACAGTCACCAAGGCCATTGATGAGGGAAAGGCAGTCCATACAGCCTACCTCGACCTGGCAAAGGCCTTGACACAATACCCCACTCAGGTATCATCGAAAAACTCATCAGCTTGAATGTAAACCCATACATCACAAGATGGGTTGCAAACTGGCTAGCGACAGAACCCACAGGGTCAGAGTTGCTGGAGCCATGTCAGACTCAAAGCCTGTCACAAGTGGTGTCCCACAGGGCTCAGTCCTGGGTCCACTCTTGTTCGGCATCTACTTTTCTGAAGTACAAGCAAACACAGGAGGGTTATGGCTGACAAAGTTTGCAGATGACTGCAAACTGGGCGCCATAGTCGAAAACACATCTGACACAGATATCCTCCAGAAGGGCCTCACATAAACGGATAACTGGTGCCAGAGCCATGGCCTGAAGTTAAACGCCAAAAATGCATAGTCATACCCTTCGGGAAAAACAAGGTTACCCCTAGCTACCATATAGGTGACAATCCACTGAGCACAGAAAAAGTCATCAGGGATCTGGGGACCCAAGTTGACAGTAGTCTTTCGTTTGACACTCATGTTGCTAAAGTAGTTAGGAAAACCTTCTATATCGCCCACCTGATCATGAAGGGATTCACATCTAGATCAAGGGAGGTCATCGTCTCCCTGTACTCATCACTCATTAGACCTATGATTGAGTACAATGCCCCGTTCGGAATGTATCTGACCAGACATCTGATGCAGCTTGAAAGGCCCCAAAAGTTCCTCACCAAAAGGATAAAGGGTCTCAAAAATATGTCTTATGCTGCCCGACTGAAAGAACTCCAGCTTTATTCAGTCTCATACCGCTTGCTCAGAGGTGACCTGTGCCTGACATATAAGGCCATGTCAAACCCAGATTTGATGAATATGCTTCACCTCAAAAAATCTAGATCCCTCAGAACCACAAGGGCGGGAGACTTAAACCTTGACACGGTTATAAATAGAACATGCTGGAGGGACAGATTCATCACCCAGAGACTCCCTATGCTGTGGAACAAAATCCCGGTACATGTGAGGCAGAGCACCTCGCTGGCCTTGTTCAAGAGGAATCTTGACCAATGGATGGGAGATCGCAGATATACCCCAGGGATTACTTCAGTGTCACTGCTTGACAGAGGCACAGAAAAATGATAGGCATAGTTTTTATTCAAACTAAAGGGGTTGCGAAAGCCACATAACTATGGGCTAGGCTTATAAATGCCCTTGGGCAGATAGCCTAGTATGAACCTATGAACCTATGAACCTATGAACCTAAGGCTTTACCTAAATCTCATACAGTACACATGTATGACAATTATTGTCAGTAATGTAATAGACAACATAAAAATGTAATTTATAATAAATCTTGCAAATGCACAAAAAGAAAGTTCTAACATAGTAAAGTGTGCTATTAATAGTAACCTTTTAAAGAAATGGTTTTCACAGCTTTCAAAATTTCCCTAGGGCAGTAGTGAGGGACAATAAAGCCATCTAGAGAAAGAGACTCAGCATAGCATTCAGACTTTACATGATGACATTTCTGGTTTAACACAACAATCAAATAAAGTCCAACAACATTTACTAAGGGCACATACTACAGGGGTTAATCTGACAAGACAATTAGAGAAAGCCCAACAAGATTTACAAGGGACGCAAAATACACCAATGGACATTGGGCAGGTTTCAGCAGAAATGGCAGTTATTTCTCCTGCTGATATTTATTCACAGTCTTGTTTATTGCAGACTCTGCTGCCTCAGTGACAAGACAAAACAGGATTTTTTTCAAATGCCCAAATATAGTTGCTATACATTTAAATCAGACCCCAGACAAAGTCTGGACTGTTTTGAGGCAATGGTATAAACAAGCCAGTAGGGCTAGTAAAGGTAACACAGCTTTAGTACTAGTGAAAGTGATAAAATTAATCTATGTAAATGGATTCAGTGATGTCCTTCATGGATGCATCTGCAGTCATAACAACTGGGTTGTCCTGTCGTCAGGCAGCCCTTCAGTCGGCCGGATTCCAAAGTCCGGGTCCGGCTTCGGCTGATGTCGCACTTCACCCGACGTACATGTCAAAAGACTACTAGACATACGTAACCATTTAAACCACTATCTGAAAATAATCAGTCGGAATAATATACCAAACGAAAACCATTGACTTTTGCCAACAATGTGCATGTAGCATGTGATATTAAAAAGAACTGGGATATTCTGTCTACTGTACATGAGTTGAATGGGGTCATTGGTACACAGCCAGATTTTGCTTTTAGAAATAATAGATCACTTAAGAGTCAGCTCTGTTATTGATCCTTTAATACCAAATCAACTATAATATCTGATAGACTTGGTACGTATATGTGTAGGAATTGTATGGCCTGTACACATATACACATTGGTGATCATTTCACACATCCCACTTTGGGTTTTAAGATCGATACTGCTTTTTTATGCAGATTGTCGAACAAAAAATGTTGTCTATTTTTGCTATTGTACTACCTGCTTCTCATTTTACATAGGGAAAACAAACAGGGTGTTTAAGGATAGAATACTTGAACACCTTAGAGATATTAGGAATGTTAAAGAAACCAGTGCACTATCACTACATGTAGCTAAAAAGGGTAAAGAACATAAATGTAGCTTTATGGTACTAGAGATTCTGCATAGTACCAAGAGAGGAGATGACATAAATAATAGAACAGAATCTAGTGAACAGAAATGGATTTTGCACTTTCAAGCTGATAACCTTCTTGGTTTAAACAACAGAGTTTCCCTGAAACCCTTTCTTAAAGCACGGCCATTAAAGCATTGATTTCTTTTTAATATTTTATCATATATTTCAATAGTCCATCTTTTATTATTTTTTATTATTGTATTCATTACCATTTTTAAGTACATATTGTTCATTTAGTCTGTTTTTATTTAATTTTTTAAAGATCTATATATTCTACAGATGTATTTTGCACATGGCTTTTAGCTATGATGCACATTTTATCTGATTTTTGATTGGATGTTTTAGTGTTTAAAAATGTAACTGTTATTCTATCTTTGTTGGTCTGATGAAGCAGATGTTATTCCAAGAAAGCGCTTACCTTACTACAATAAAGGACATATTGATTTTCACTGCTGTGCGGAACCAGATTATTTTTCTTTTTCTTTTTCTTGTAGTCTGAATAATATGACAGACAAAACAAAAGATGCTTTGGTCAGGCATGATGGTATGTTAAAGCAATTCTGTCAGACAGTTAATGGCATTCTGCAAAATGCAGATGCAGAGTTCTGCCAGCCAGTCAGATACAGACTCAGAGATTAACAATCTCAGAGTCCACCTGGAACATGACAAAACCAGAGTGCTAGACAGTTTAGGGGAAAAAAGCAGTTTTGCTGATACAAATAGGAAATGTACAAAAACAGCTTGTAGACTACAAAAAGCAGCTTGATGCGTTAAAGTCTAAAAATAAAATTAAGCCTAAAAATGTCACAGTTGTTACAGGTACAACAATCTTGTCAACTGCAGACAATTCCTCAGTGCAATGATGAAAACAGGAGACAGCCACAGTTAATACACTGTTTTGAAACAGGTAATAAATAGAAAAGGACATATATGCAAAGAACCTGGAAACATCAGGGTACACAGAAAAAGGAGGGAAGTAATAAACAGAAGGAAAGACAAATCTTTTTCAGTAAGGCAAGGGGTAATTGCAAACACTAATAGTATAATGAAAATGGTTAGCTTATGACCAGTGGAATATGGGGATAATCATCCCTATTACCCAGATCATGGCAGGAAATGGGCATTAAAGCAATACATTAACAGAACACAGGTTATGAATTCACAGCAAAGTACAGGGATCTTTTAAAGTAATGGAAGACAATGTTTACACAGAACTCAATGTAATTAATTAAACAAACGAGACAGGAAAAGACAGACAAATAAATATTACTTTACTGTTTTTTTAAGCCAGGACAGATTTAAAATAAACACAGAAATAACCTACAGACATACAGACACAGAGTAAAGTTAAAGTTAATACAGATACAGTGAATACATTTACAGTAATGAAAATGGTATATGCAGAACTAAACAATGCAATTAAATGTTGGGTATGTCCACATCCATGTCTGGAAATGCAGTAACATTTAAGGCAGTACATATGATAAATCCTAAATAAAAAAGAAAGGGTCAAAACCCCACACATTAAAGTACAGTATGTCTCCAAAGGTAGCGTATGCATACAGCAAACAGAACCAATACTGGTAGGAGACGGTGACTGTAATGTCACATTTTCAAAAGCATGTCTTAAATGGAATATAACAGCAAACAGACTTATACTTTTGTAAACAAACTAGTACAGCAAGAACATCATTAGTCAGACTGGTGTAACTGCCATCCTGGAAATAATACACAGGAATACATAAAGGTAGCAAAGTACAGAATGATTAAAAAACAGCATTTTTCAGCTAATAAAAATCCAAGCAAAAGCAGCACACCATGTTGGTTCATAGGGTTCAGTGTAAGGTAATAAAAGTTAAGCAGTATCAGTACAGTAACAGTCTGTTAACAGTCTTAGGAAAGTAACAGCCTGTTTGTTTCTCAGGGCTGATGTAGCCATTTGAAAGAAAGCCAGAAAAATGGAGGAAAGCTAAACCTCACCCAAGGAAATGCAAGCTTTGGGAGTACATGTTAATACTATTGTATACATTATAATAGCAATATATGGACAGGACAAGGCAATCCAAAAAAGAAATGTACATACAAAAGGAAATGCAAATAAAAAAGTCGCAAAGAAATAATGGGGAGAGATACTCTGATATAATAGATCACGTGAACAGGGATATCATGATTCGATACCTGATTTCAATACATTTTTGGACATGCAAATTTGTTTGCAAAGGCACATAATTCAAATTGTTGGGTTTGTAGCCACATTCCTTACAAAGGAAAAATGCCATTACATGCAGTCTTGTAGAAGTTAGAGATACAGGTTTTATGTTTAAAGAATCTTATAAAAAATAGAGTTGTAAACCAATCAGCCATAAAAGAACATTTACAGTTGAAAGGGACAGTCAGGGTTGTTACTTTACACCAACTCTGGTCATGTGAAAAGCTCGAGTATAAAATAAAAGCAGCATGGGAGTTGACACATAATACTTCTTTTACGGAAAGGATGAAAGAGGAAGAATTCTGTTACATAGAGTATGCAGTTCCAATAATGAGAATTACTCACACATTGCCAGAGGACATGGTAAAAAATCATCAGAAAAAGAGGGAGGTTCATGATAGTTTTCCAAAATAGGGGAAATATTTTAAAACAGCTGGGCATAGGAAATGGTGTTATTTCAGGAGCTGAAACTTTCACTGGTATGGTGCCACTAGCCAATATGGAAAGTTACAAAGTTGATAAAAGTTTAGCAAATGCAACTTATGGAGCTATCTCAGATATAACAGAGGAGATATTAAAATTTATTTTAATAAAACTGTCAAACAAGTAACTGTTAACAATGAAGAAAGGCTATTAAGTACAGAGGATCACATTTTCCTGTAGATTGAATTTTTTCCTTAATTAATTTAAAAAGGGGGGACTTTATAGATGTTATAAATATTCTTTCTCCAAAGCAGTAAAGCAATTAAATGTATGCTTCACTGCAAAGTATGTATGCTTCTTATTAATACAAGGTTTTGACTGGTAAAGCAAGGGTTAACTTGATACAAAATTTTGAAATAAATGCTTCTCTGTAATAACAGAAACTACAAGGCTGAACCACAAAAGACAACTTGCTTAAGCAAGCATTAAAGCAGTTAAGAATAGATAAGTAAATTAAGCTATGTGTCTGATACCTGCGAAAATAATTTCTAAAACATGCTTAGTTAGCTTTACTGTAAATAGATTTGTCTAGTTAGCTTGTTTTTGTGGGCTCAACATAATTGTAAATGGCATCCTATTTGGAACATACAAAGAAGGAAGTTGATTAACAGAGACTTTTTTGTAAAGTCTTCAGATACAGCAAGGAAGAAAATAACCAAAGAAGGACATGGAACATAAAGCAATCATGCAAACCGTTAGGACATTGGAAAACAACATCTGTTCCTTTGAAAAGATATGTAAACTGGACATTGTTTTCTCTTCTTAAAGACATCTTAATCAAGGGCCCATTGATTTTAGAAAAGAGACAGTTCATGAGAAGCAAAATACTATGTTATGTTAGCTATGTTATGATCTCAGTGTAACTGTTTGGACATATTAAACTATAATGGAAACAGCAGTATGGTGCGAGTCAGGTGATTCCGACATTTCACAACAATTTAACACCCTCAACCCTTTCTCTTTCCCATAACGCTTTGTATGACTCTTGCCAGACATAGTGAAGTAGCTGTGAATTCCCGTGCCATTGACATATAACTGGATTTGTGAGAGTCACTATTATCTTCCTTACCTTCCCATAAAGAGACTGCTTCTGTTCCATCTCTAATCACCCTCGTTTATGTTTGGCTCAGACCTTGTTTGACACTATACTTAGAAGTTATCCAGCTACAGCCAGAAAAGTAGCAAAATTACAGGCCTTTGTTCAGGATTTTCTTTTGTAGTTCAAGAGGAATTGACAGTCCCTTCCCCCCACACTACTGCAGAGGTGTTAAAACTGTCACTGCACTGAGAGACCCTTGCAGAATCAGTTCAGTTTCCAGAATATACTTAAATGTTCAGTATATGTGAATGTAAATTTCAGTCAAGATTCAGAATATGATATTCATACTCAGTTATGTGTTCCGTATAGTACATTTCAGTCAAATCTCAGAAAATAAAAATAATACTCTGTTACTTTGCATTATTTAGTCATTAGTTAAGGGTAAAGTAACAGACTTATTTGTAACAGGCTTATTAAGGTAAGTTACATAAATAATAGGTAGTGATAATTATTCAGTATACTCAAGGCATAACAGGGCAGGCTTAATTTGTTAATTAATTTACAGATTACAGTACACTTTACATAATTATTGTACATCAGTCAGAAAGTTGAAAAAGACATTAACAGAAAATGCAAAGGTGTAGACCTAAAATACAGAAAGCATAAGTTTTAGTAAACTATTAAGATAAGTTATCTAAAGAATAAGTAGTAATAGTTATTCAGTGCACTCAAGACATAACAGGGCAGGCTTAATTTGTTAATTAGTTTACAGATTACAGTGTATTTTACATAATTGTTGTACATTAGAAATTTAAAAGGGCATTAACAGAAAATGGAAAGGTGTAAATCTAAAATACAGAAAGTGTAGGGTTTAGTAAACTATTATAGCTCATAAATATTCATAGAATGTTTCAGACACAAATTTAGGAGGTAGAAATGTATTATAGCACATAAAATTTAAAAAGGTAAGTAGCATAATAGAACAAATCTAAATAAAAAATATATAGACACACGTTAATATAGTATATGGTAATTATGCTACAAGACCAGTTATAGAGTTCTCTTTAGTGTCGATTTTAATTAGTCTTCAGAAAATAGCCATCATGCTTGATAGGCTATACAATAAAAAACAGTACAATGTTTAAAGATTTAAATCTATGAACAAAAAAAAAGGTTTTATTTGCAATAAGAGAGTGACATCATGGTCCACTAAGGCACCAGTTCATAAGGTAAAAAAGATAGGCAATAAACAGTGTAAATTTTTCACTACAGCATACAGAGATATAGAAGAAAAATAGGTAGGGTTAACAGTTCGTACTCTGTCTAACTTAAATAAAGATTCACAAAGACAGGTTAATCAGCTTTAAAAGCCACAGAATTAAAAGACACTCATTTTCAGAATAATGTACAGGTTTTGAATATATCACTCATACATCTGAACTTAGACTTAAATACTGTAAATCTAGGTAATATAAAAATTAAATCATAAAGTTAACAGACTTAAAGCGTAGTGGTCAAAATTAAAATTGCAAGTTTATTCACCAAATAAAGAAAAATAATGGCCTAGTTATAATTAAATCATAAAGTTAAGTTACTTCAATCCAAACAGGCTATAAATGCTCAAGTGACACCTAGTGGTCAAAATTAAAATTGCAGGTTTATTTACCAAATGAAGAAAATTTATGTTCAGATTCTGAGTCAGGTAGCATAAAGCTGTATACAGTAGTTAGCAATACAGGTGTAAGGTAACTTCAGAAGTAGATCCCTGTAGACTTTTGTCAGGGACCTCAGGGGGCAACTGTTAGATTAGGGACCTCCATTTTAAAGTAGTTATTAGGCATTATCCAGATTCTCAGTAAATTCACTATAGTACATTTAGATAGAAGAAGGCCTGAAATATGGAGTCAGACATGTATGCATTCAGTTTCAAAGAAAGACAGTTTATTAGAAAGGAAAGATAAGCATGAAATGTGCAGAAAATACAGAAATACAGAATGTTCTTTTTTCAAGGGAAAGATACAATCTTGCCAGCTACAGAATGTTCCTTAATGGAATGTTAAATAAAGCCCATACAAGACAAGGCCTGAGAACCAAGGCTAAGGTGTGTAAAGCATTACAGAGTTTTGGTATTATTAAAATATACTTCAAATACAGTTAAGGTCAGACAGTCAGTTAGTTAGTTTGACCTGATATACAAAAAAGATTAAGCTACATTACAGGCACTCAAGCCTGAGTACAGAAGACAGGTCAAATAAAAACTGTTTCCATTTACATCATTCAAGACAGTCAGAAGATATGTGCAGAAACTTTGGATATATTTAGCAGCACTGTTATTATCAGCATTGTTAACGAAGACAGTATTCGGATATTGTGAACATGTAATAAAGCCTTATTAAATGAACTACAGTGTTTGGAGAATTCATTCTGAAAACTGCGCAAGACTTGGCCCATAAAGGAGAGACTGGCACATATTCAGCATGTGTTTGGGTAATTAACACAAACACTTTTGTTTCAGTCTCATTTTCAGTTGTTTCCAGTTAATTCTAGTATACTACAGTCTTATCAATATTTATAGTTACGTCCTTATCTCTGGCATGAGTCATACAAACCATTATGGGAAAGAGAAAGGGTTGTAACAAGAACAAGATCACATTGTTACATCAAGCCCTATTGATAGCCATGTTGTGGAAAACAGGCTAAAATTACAAATAAAGCACTTAGAGTTATTTTGATGTGTTAAAATTGGTCAGGAAACAAAGACAGAGTGAAAAAATGATTTTTTTTAGTTCTAGGCTGGAGTTTTCCTTTAAATCTGCTTTGTTTATGTTGATGAGTATGGGGGAAGCATAGAGTAAAGAAGAAAGTAGGTGTGTTTTTGCAATGGTAGCTTTACTGTCGTTGGTGAGGTACTTTTTACATCTGTATAGGGTTCACAGGTTTTTATGGACTTTTTTATTGTCTGAGAAATGTGGGTGTCAAATTTCATGTTGTGATCTATGATAGCTCCTAGTACTTTGGTGTGTTGAACAGGTGTGATTGGGGTGTTATTAGCTGAGATAATGTGAAAGGGAATAGAGGGTCTAAGGCTCTAACATAGCATAACATAGCATTGCACAGTGGTTCACAAATTTTTCAATTCTTGGCTCCTTTGCTGAATCTAGGTTTTCCCAAGGAGCACCCCCCCCCCAGTGGCGTGCATAAAGTGCATATTTCATTTATTTATTTATTTATTTATTTGACATTTGTTTAACGAGGCTGCCCAACTGCACTAGGAGACCTGGGGAGAAAAGCTCAAAAGTGCAATAAAAAGACAATTACCAAAAAAAAAAAGTTTACATTCTGCTTAACAGCATAACACTGATCTACTATGGTTGAGAGGTAAGCAAACCTAATGGCAACCTTATTAACTTTAAGTTTATAAGAGGAATATTTAAAATCTGTCCCTATTATTTGGCTCTGTCCAGCATACCTCTCAACTGTATAGATTTTTGCAGAATGTCCAGATTTTTGCCTCATATTTTTGGTCTTTTTTTTCATAAAATTGTTGTTTTCTCGCAAATCAGTGGCAGATCATTGCGGTTGAAGTCAGAAAATAATGACAGACAGTTGAGTTTCATACTTCATTACCCTTCAGAAAAGTCATGCTAATGCAAAACCTGCATTTCTATCAACTTTCTAAGTTTGTGAGAGCAGTACTTAAAAGTGCCCCTGTTTTGTGCCTTTGTACCCCCACTATTTTTGGCTTTGTCCAGATTTCTTGATCTAAGAGGATGAGAGGTATGTCTCCAGTGGTATGGTCCAGACTTACACAGACCTCATTGCTGTTGCTGCCAGGGATCACTCTCATTTTTCACTCTCTCTCCCCCTGTGACACACACACACACACACACACACACACACACACACACACACACACACACACACACAGTCACTTCCTCATTCATACCTGCATCCACTCACACATTGCTCTCACTTTCTTCTGATCAAAGACACACACACACACACACACACACACACACACACACACACACACACACACGGACACTTCTTCATTCATTCCTGCATTTGCTCTCACTCTCCCAATCTCTTTCACACACACAGACTCTTTTGCTTTCATGCAGGCATTCACTCACACACGCAGACAGACACACACACACACACACACTCATACAGGCATTCACTTACCTGACTGCCCGGTTCCAAGTGGTACTGGTCCTCGGCCCGGTGGTTAGGGACCACTGCTATACTTGATGCCAGTTCTTCTAAAAAGCTACAGTGAAGGTCTAGACTTAGTTCGCCGCAAACTAATAAGCTTAGCTGCAAAATAAACCGCAAACTGTTTGTGGTTTATTTTGTAGCTAAGCTTATTAGTTCACGATTTCCCTATGAGGAAGCCGTGGCTCCCCAGAGTGCCACAGCACACAGTTTGGGAACCACTGGCATAGCATAACATAGTCTGTGATGTATAATGTTTGCAACTAAAATTATGTCAATATGGTTTGTTTTCATTTATATAAATATATAATTGTCTATGTCATACATGATAATTTAATAAAGATGTTTCTTGTTAAAAAAAAGAAAGAAATTAAGTATTGTTTCATGGAAAGGTTGAAGGATGATTATAACTACCTACCTATAGTGGAATCATAATCAAGCAGTAACAGAATCAGAGAATGTTTGTGACAAACATATAGCAGTTTTTACAAGGAGTGGTATAAATTAAAAATAAGGAGTTGGTACAACCAAGTGTATCCATGAGGTACACAAATATGCAGACTAAGCTAAATGGTCATTTTCCTCATTATATGTTTCTCTTTGCATGTTGAAGCACATTATAGCAGGCTTAGAAATCATACTGTAATTCATTTTTAGCATGTTTAAACTCTCAGTGATTGTAATGACAGAGACCACATTGTCTAATTTTCCATAATCCTTTCTTCTCCTGTCCTGTATTTATTGTAGAGCAGGTTTGAATAGAGCACTGCTGTCATGATGTGAACATGACATAAACATGTCTGACCTTTTATTACTTGGCTGGAACTGCATGGAAAAACAATCAAATTTCACTCAGCTCTTGTCTTTTTGCATCATGCCTAATTCATATTAGAAAAATATTTATTTCACTCGAACTGCAAACTCACCTGTCTGATTTGCTATCTCTCCTGAGGGACATGGTATGCAGTCAAAGCAGCAGATCGCTTGTCCTTGCCGGGCTGCTTTTCTGTGTCCAATGGGACAGCTTTCACTGCACACAGACTGTGGGACCTGGAAAATTAAAAAGGCAGAACAATGTGCCAGAAATTAAATGCACCTTGTTTTATATGTGCAAGCAAACATCGGGACCACGACATCTAAAACCCATAACATTGAATTCCATAACACTGAAAATTTGCATCACAACATCGAACACTACAAATCACATAAAAATAACATCCCCTCCACCTATAACACCACCAAACTAACAAACACATGTTCTACTATGTTTCTGCAGGGGGGTAAGCCCCACTGCACCCCCCCCCATTTGGGGTGCTCTGCCCCTCCCCCCGTAAATTAAATATACCAACTCTGAGATCGCACTACAGTGGGAAAAAGTTAATTTACTATCCCCACTGTATCGTGACCACCATAAAGAATGCACACATAATGTCTATATCACCTACCTGAGTAGCCTAAAAAACACATACAGAGTGGCAAAATAAACATATAAATAGTATAAATTCTTACAATATATATATATATATATATATATATATATATATATATATATAATAACTATATAAATACAAACTGCAACATCTCATACTGATACCACAAGAATGACAGATTAAACTATAACATTTACATGTTTCATGATACACTATTCCAAATTATACATTTTCGATGTTATGAAATTCGATGTTATGGGTTTTAGATGTTGTAGTCTCTATGTTTGAATTTAGATGTTATGAATTTTAGATGTTTTTTTGAAGTGTAGTCATATATATATATATATATATATATATATATATATATATATATATATATATGTTATGACTCTGTATATATGCAGCATGCATTTGTTTATACAAGCAAGCATACATTTAGCTTTTGAAAGAGTCCTAATCTCCATTCTCAGTTGATTACCTAGAACAGTGTACTATTTGTACTTACAAAATATAAGCAATGGAGATAGTTTACCACTAATCTACTGTCATAGGCACTGGCCTTTTAACTACAAATTTGAAGGTCTTAAAAACAACTGTCAGCAACACAAAAAATAGAAAGAAAAAAGAAAAAAGAAGATCCCACAAGTTCTCTGATAAAGCATGGAACTAACCTGTATTTCTCCTGCCTTCCACAAGATGGCACTGCTGTTAATAATTAGTTGTTGTGGAGGTGCAGCAGAATCGAATCTGCCCACCTTTGTGAACACAGCACTGCCTTCAAGGTTAAGCTGCCAGTTGATAATGTCATATCGTCCTGGTGGATTTCCTCCATCATCAAAGTACACATCATCTCCAGACTTGGTTTTAAAATGCACATTCTTCACATAGTATAGGAGCTTAAAATACAAATGACATAAACATTATGACATGTCATTATAATCTCCTACTTCAACCCATTATGTATTTATTTATTAGCTTTATTGACTGGGTTAATGATTTGGTCTTCACACCATCTTCAGCCAAGACCTAGGCCATTTCTGTAATGCTGTACAGTACAGTGAGCATAACATACAAATGTACAAAGGAATATTTGACATGAATACAGTTCAAATACAGAAAGTAGTGATAGTTACCATTCAGTGGTGCTATCCAATGGATAGCTTGTAACAAACACTTTACAGAATCAAGAATTCAGCAGCTATTACCAGCAAATGTCATACATATGTATCTATTCATGTTTGTCCAAGTAGTTTGGTAGATGTGTAAGCAAGGAGGCCTATGCCACTTTGAGTAAGCTGATTGAGTGGTAATGCCAGGATAAGGTAACTCATTTACATATGTATTTTTTCTTACTTTTGCTCATCCAAAGTCAGTGTGTAGTTCTCATTGCTTTAGAATGTGCAACTTTTATATTTGTGAATGTAAAAGAACACAGAATATCTTTTGAAGTGTGATGGATCTCCAGACTTGCTATCTTCTCAAGTGAATGTAACACAAAAATATGAAAGACCAGAAATTGTTTTGTTTTTAGATGTAATTGCTATATTCTCTGATGGACTTAATGGATTACATTTCACTAAGCCACTCTAGGATGGATTCAAGGAAAAGAAAAAGACTCGGATGTGTATTGGCAATTTCTGTTGTTATGGAAAGTAAAAACAGATTTTACTTCTCTTTTCTCCAGGGTAGCAACAGGAGGATGATATCGTGAGATGAATATTGGGGGCTTAGGGGAAAAAATTATATTGCTGTGGGCTATGCTAGATTAGAAGATTAATTTGGTGTACTGTTTATGATGGATCAATCTGCAAAAACTGATTATTGCTATATTGAAATTACAATATACAGAGAGAGTATTTCCATAGTAAGCTATAGCCAAGGAATATAGGTAGCTAGAGCTTAGGCTTTTTTGGATGCATCCCATCTATATTTATTGCCTTTTATTTTATTTAGTTTTTAGTGTGTCAACATATGTATATTTTAATCTATAGTTACGCTGTTTTCCTAATTACTAAATAAAGTTTATGCATTAACCATTACATTATTGTGGTAAACATCTGTTATTTAGAATACAGGTATATGAAGGCAAGGTAGTTGGTAGATATTTCATAGTCAAAAGGCAAAACAGCCAGTATAGGTGATTGAAATGTATATGATGAAACTGTACCAACTTTTGGTATGTTTAAGATCACTGAAGAGTAGAAATTGGGGATTTTCACCTTTCATCACTGTAGTGTAATATTGGAGAAGGTATATATAGGTTTCCAGGGGGGTTGGGGTGCTGGGGATGATTTATGTGTTTTTCTTTTGTTTTCATACATTTGTCAGTCAATGTTTGGAAGATTCAACTGTTCATAATACTCTGTGTGTGTGTGTGCGTGTGTGTGTGTGTATGTGTGTGTATGTATGTGTGTGTGTGTGTGTGTGTGTGTGTGTGTGTGTGTGTGTGTGTGTGTGTGTGTGCGTGTGTGTGTGTGTGCGTGCGCGCGTGCATGTGCTGTTACCTATCTGAGAAGAAAATTATTTGCACTACTGGTTAATTAATTGTGTGGCACATGGCTCCCATTAAACTGATTAGACTTACTTCCAGGAAAAAAAGTTTAACTGGTGGGGCCTGGCCAAGATGCTGAACAGTTAACAGCACTGTATTTTTCCTCTGCTTCATTTTAACATCTCTAACAGGTTTGTTACAGAAGTAAAATCAAAGAATACTTTTCAAAACTTGATGAATGTATAATTAAACTACTTTTGAATAAACTACTACAAGAAAAAAATAAGTTTGAAATCTTTTTCATCACTTTTTCCTGTCACAAAACTAATTGCCTCAGAATGAGCCACTCAGTGACATCAATAAACGTTCTATAAAGATGAATAAACTGGAAAGCAAAATAGACAACATTAAGCAGGAATGTAAAAAAAAAACATGTAGAAGTGCTGCATGAAACTCTTAAACAGCAATCTTCACAAATTTCAATATAGAAGAGGCAATGATTGATTTAGATGGAAGAATGGATGAAAGTGAGAATAATGCTGGATATCTCCTAAAATGAAATAACTTATTTTTGGGAAAAAATAGAAGATCTATAAAATGGATCCAGAAGGAAAAGCATTAGGATTCATGTCATCCCAGAGAAAGATGAAGGAGACCGTACAATTCAACTTATAAATACCTGTCTGAAGCTGTTTCTTTGGTATTGGGAGGGCACACAGATCACTTTCCAGTACATCAGTAAAGAAAAATCCACCTACACCAAGGTCAATGATAGTTAGACTCTTTTCCAGCCAAGATAATGATCTTAGTTTAAAAATAGCATGGACTAATTATCCAGTTAAAATAAAAGAAAACATTATACTATTTGACAATGATTATTCAACTTCAGTTATGTCAAAATGGAAATGATGTGTACTTCTTATAAAAGACTTAAAGTAAAACAATACTAAAGCATAGATTTTGTTTCCAGCAGTAGGACAGAGGACGTTTAACACCATGGAAGGTGCTTTGGAGTTTATACAGTGGAATAAAATTCAGAAAAAATGAATGGTCCGGAGTTTGTCTATATCTTTCAAAAGAAATGCAACAAGGAATGGATGGTCCGTTAAAGACAAAAGCAGTAAAAAATAGAATGATAAATGAAACATTACTTCATTCTCATTGTAATATTGGTTCTATAACACAAAGAAGTGTATGAATTGTAAGGATCAGATAAAAATACCATTTGTTACAGGGTAAGTCATTTTTATTTTTATTTCAAATATACTTCTTTTAAGTTGCATATATAATTGAAGCTAATTAATTCCAAATAGAGCCTAATTAGTGATACCAAACATATCATGAAATGTAAAATATCAATTTGATGAAACTTAGGTAAAGAAATATTTTAAATTCTTAATATGGTTTTGTGCTGTGTAACTAAACACAGTACTTGTAATTTAAAATGTCAGCAAAAAAAAAGTATGCTAAGTTCCATTCTAATTTACATAAGTGTCTGTTTTACCTACACAAAAGAAAGTATTGGAATGTCACTAAACAATTAACACATCATTGACATCTTTACTAGTTGAATTTTCACACATTACTGGCATTCTTTCAACATAAGATTTATTGTTAAATTTCCTTTAAAGATTCATAGAAAGCTTAATATAAAATAATACATGAAAACCTGAGAAAACATCCACATATGAAATGTAGGAATCATTGCTTTATCTCCAATTGTGTCAAGACTGTTGGCTGTAACTATTGTCTGATACACTCTAAAGTGATCCCTGCTGGATATGTTTTGTCTTATACTATTTTCAAAGTGTGTACATCGTTGTCTGGTGTCTAATCTTCTCCTGCATGTTGTTATAACTTTTTTTCTGTCTTCTGTTTCCCTCCTTACCTCCTAGATTCCTCCTCAACCAGTAAGACAGGCCAGTAACCCAGCGCCTGTTTGTGGAATTAAAGATCCTGTAACAGGAATGACCACAGCACCAAAACAGCAAGCTTCAACCTACCCAAAAGACTGCTATAAAGCTTGAATAAGATGTTAATCTGCTATAAGTAATTGAAACCATACTTTTTTTACTTAACATAGTTATTTCTTGTAAGACTGGCTAGCTGTGGTGAGTACGATATCACAACCCCCTAGCCTTCCCACTGCCTGACCTTCTTCCACCTCCCCCATCCCTGATGATATATATTCTCCTAATAATTTAAAAGCTAAACACAAACAACAGAGAATGTTGTGGCATAACTCTTACTGTTACAACCATTCTCAGTGAATTACATGACCCCTTGTAAACAGGATGATAGAAAAGGAAAAGTTTGCTTTTTATCTCCTTAGCATTGGCAAATATCATTCTTCTCTAATAGTATTGTACTCACAGATTGTTTGTCGGAACATCCTCAATTTCAGGTGTGCAATATCACATACAGGAAAAACTGCTTACTCCTACACAGCATGGATTAAGACCTAAGCATAGTACCACCGCAGCTCTACTATCCTTTCTCAACACTATTTCTCTAGCCAGAGATGATCACAAGCTTATCTCTTGGCTACTGAACAAACTGTCTGACCTCAACGTCTCCCCAGATACAGTTGCATGGTTCTCCAGCTATCTCACTGACAGACTGCAATCAGTGAGATGGCACTCTGCACTATCTACTCCCCTTGCAGTAAGAATGTGTGTCCCCCAAGAATTCATTCTTGGACCACTACTTTAATATGTTTACCAACTTACTCTATTCTTTTTGCCGCCAGTCTTCCATAGTCCAATACGCCGATGACTCTGCAGTCATCACCATTGCCAACTCTCCCTCTGAACTTCTAACAGCTACCCAGTCATCCTTCAACTCAGTTGAGACATGGCTCTCCAATAATCAACTCATCCTCAACCCTAAAAAAAAAAAAACTGTTACTCTTTCTCACCAAAACAATTAATCACATCAGATCTTCTTTCTCCATAATGTCCCTAAACAATACTCCTATTGAAGTCGAATAAAGCACAAAACTCCTCGGTGTTACCATTGAAGATCAGCTAAAATTCGGCCTTCACATAAATAATTGTATCAGAAACTAGGACTTCTGTGTAGAAATAAAACATTTCTCACCACTAAAGCCAGGATCTCTCACACATGCCTATCTACTACCATGATTAACATATTGCTCCCAAATACTCACAAATCTCACCTCCACCCTACTTACTAAGCTTGAGTCAACCTATCACAAGATAGCTAGATTTGCCACTCAATAAGCCTATAAATCCCACCACTGTATCTCCCTAAAATACCTAAATTGGCTTGAACTACCTCACCAGCTGCTTCTCCCTCAGCTCCAAATCATACACTCCATTCTATATTAGCCAGCCTACTGTCCAGCTCTGTGCTCCCTCTTCTCCCACTATTCCCCTACAAGGCATCTTAGGAGCTCAACCCAAGATCTTTTATATGTGTATAAACCAAAGTTTAAAACTGGTTGTAACATATACAGCTACCACCCCTCTATAGCATGTAATAAACTCTCACTTGAAATCAGATCCATTACACATCCTAAACAATTTAAATTAGCCATAAAAGAGTACTTTAAAGGCACTGGACTGGCAACTGTTCTCAGCCTCCCTGAATATATCTATTCTAACAAACTAACCATCTTTCTTGTCTCTCCTTAATTTTTCCCTCATAATCTTCCACTATCCTTTTTAATCTATTCCCTCCTTTTTCCTTTAGCCACCTCTTCACTTGTTTTCCCATTCCTTAGCTGCAAACTCCTTTTATGATACTGGTACAGTTCATGTATAACATAACTAGTGTAAACATAAAAAAAACCAATGCTTTTCATGTAACTTCTTTTGCATCTATATCTGTAATTGCTATCACAGTACTGTTGTAATTTTCATTTCACTTTCATCTTTTAAGCATTATGTAGCATTGTATGTGTTCTTAAACTAGCTTGGAATTGTAAAATTCTTTGTATTATTTGGAGCTTTTCTCTCGGGGCCTCTGCTGAAAAAGGGCTTTAGGTTAGTCAGACACTCTCAGTCAACACATGTAAAATAAATAAATAAATAAATAATTATGTTAAGGTACTAGCTTATATTCTTACAACATTTAGTAGTTATTTACTCTTTAATGTAACTTGCTAAGCCTTTATTTTAAAATGAAAGGTAAAAATGAATATTTGTGATTGCATATACAGATAAATTTGTGACAGAGTTTCTGAAATGATTTTATCTGTATTTGTGTAAGTATTTGAAAGTTTAAAGAGTTTCATGTTTTTTTTTCTTGATTAGATGGCTTTAAAGGGTTAATATTTATGACAAGTGTTAATATTAATTTGCAAATGCCAGATGCATTTTATTGCATGTAAATAAAGCTAAACAAACTATTTTTGCACCTTTAACATAATTTAGCTTTTTAAGAAGCTATTTAGTGGTACTAGCACTTTTGTGAGGCTTTATAAGCTTTAAAAGGTTCTATAAGTTGTTAGTTTCTTCTTCGACCCTTTGAAAAGGAAGTGATGTATTAGAATGTTAAAACAGGAAATGCAGTGTGCTTTAAGTATTAACACTGATTACTTAAAAGCATTCATATCTAGGAGTTAAAACACATTGTATTAAATCTTACATAAGGAATATGCATAAGCCATATAATATAGTAAATTGAAAGTAAAAAAATGAGATTTAAAATTAATAATAATTGGCTTATAGTTTTGATTGCTTGTATATATTAAGAAATCAATTGCTTGTTATATAATAACAGATTGACCACACTGCAGTTTACAATAAGAAACTTCCGGTATGACACAAATGATTACATTTTATGATATTTCATTTAAAAATCACAGATAGATTATATTTGATAGATTTTATTTAAAAATATTTGAGGTTAGGTCAATCCCCTATGATATAATACATAAACAAGATAGTGGATTATTTGTAAGAAATAAAGGTATATAACAAAAGAATGAACTAGAATAATGATTTCCTGATATATAAGGGATGGTATATCTGTTCTTTCAAACAGCATAGCACATATGGTTTATAACCGAAGTACAGAGTTCATAGATAATATAAGCAGGAGCAGAAGGAGATAGGGACAAATAGATATGTATATAGCTGGTAGATTGTTGTTTAAATACATTTATATACAATAACAAAAATCAATAATAATATGCAACTTCTTGACCTTTACAATAACAAATGTAATATTAACATCTTATTATCTTCTTACTGTAGTCTGAGGACCAAGAAAAGTTTATAAGAGAAGATAGGAAAGTGATAACTAATCTGTCTTATTTGAAGTGAAATGGGATCCAAGTAGCCTTTTTTGTCTTTCTTAATAACATATAGAAGGGCTTTCTTAAAATGATTCATATCAAGATAGAGAACATACATGAGGCAGAAGCATGAGCTAAATGTGGTTAGTCTAATGAGGAGGATGAGATGTAGTTTGTTTGATTTATACCAACAAACTAGTAATATGTTATTCCACGGCAGAATATATTGAGGTTATATTAGATAATATTCTAATTGTTTTAAATGTTTTGTCCATAGTCAAATGTTCATTATCATTATCTCTGAAGTATATAATAGTTCTTTACATAAAAGTATGTGTTAGTAATATGTTTTCTTACAAATGTCTGATTTTAAATGTTTCCCTATTAATATTAATGAATTAAATAATCCAGTAAAGAGAGGAGGCCTGTTTAAATACCTGAAGTTACACAAAGCTCAAATACTTTTTTTACAAGAAACACATTTACTCAATAACGATGCTGATAAATTATCATTAAAGAATTATTTAATTCTAGCAGGCTCTGGTTTTAGATCTAAAAGAAGAGCCACTCTCATCCTGTAGAAGAATTCCCCAGTTATGGCTAATTTAATGGGTACTTATGTTGATAAAAAGGATATGCTAAGCATTGTTGTAATTGAATGGAGTAGGAAAATATATACTTTGGTAAACTCTTATTGGATTCCAGGGCTAGGCGCTAAAGATGCAAAAAAATGTCTAGATACCATAGCCTATTATATGAAAGGTGAGGTCATAATGGCTGGTTATTTTAACTGAATCTTATCTGATAAGGGCACCACTGCTAACAAGAAACCTAGAACCGTGTCTTCAGCTAAATACTTTTCAAATGTTTTAAACATTATGAACTTAAAGGACATATATAAACTAAGAAAAATAAATTCTCTTAAATACACCCGTTACTTTTACAGATATAGAACTCAGACAAATATTGACAAGGTTTTTGTTACAGGCAATTTGATTTCAAATATAAGAGAAATTTCCATAGTGTCCATTATCAGATAACAGTCTATTTTATTTAACATTATTTTTAAAAATAATGTCTTAACTCATCATAAAAGACTACCAGCATACATTTTTAAAATAAAAGGATTTAAAGAGTAGTACGTAAATAAGATTAAGAAATTTATAGAAATAAATACAAATGGTGAAGTAAATTATATCATTCTTTCGGACTCACTAAAGGCTTACTTAAATGGTAGAATTACATGCTGATATATGAATAAAAGAAAAGAATTGAATAAATAATTAAATACATTACAAACTAAAACAGATAAAATAAAGTTAGATGTAAAACAAATGACATTATGAGTCAGTCTGAACTAAAAAATTTGAATACAAAATATGTTGAAATTCTAAATCATAACATGTTAATAAACATGGAAAAGCTAAAACTTTGCACGTTTTCAGTGAACCTATCAAGCTTACTTAAACTTGCTATTAGATCTAAGAAAATGACTAGACTAAACCACATTAAAGAAATTACATTACAAATACAAAAAAGAAAGGAAAAAAACAGATATTAAGAGTATTCTCAAGTGCTTTAGAATATTCTGTGAAAATATAAATAAAAATTAAAAAAGCTTAGTAAATAATGAGATAGGTACTTTCCTAAAGGAAACTATAAAAAATAAACTAACAAATGAACAGTTAAATAAAATTGATAGGCCTTTTACTTTAAAAGATCAAATTAAAATGTTAAAAAATAATAAGGCTCCTGGTTTAGATGGTCTTATACCTGAACTATATAAACTATTGCCAGATAATGCTGTCTTTATACTAGAAAAAACTTTTAGGGAAATAAAAACTACTTCAGCAATTCCCCATCATAGAAATATTCTCTCATTTCACCTATTCCACAGCAGGGACAAAGATCCTACAAAATATTCTTCCTATAGACCCATTTTTACTCCTACGTGTTGACTATAAGATATTCATATATATTTTAGCAAACAGAATTAATCTAATAAAACCAAAATTAATTAACAGTGATCAAAGAGATTTTATTTTGAATAGATAGACGGGTATAAGATAACATAATAAGGATAGACACACTATTTGACTATGCAAATAAAAAAAAAACATAGCTTTCTGTGACATCCCCACTCTGGCCAGTAATCAGGGAGCCTCAGTCCTCACCACTGGAAAAGGACATTCACTTGAAACAAAAATGGATACACCTGGTATTTCCAGATGCAGCTCTCCGCATCAAGACCAATTTCCCTTAAGAGCACACAGGGAATGCAGTCAGCCCGGGATCTGGATTTATTTATATCTGTCTCCCTCCAGGGCCATAAGTAAGGCTCCCCACTAGCACAGCTATAGGGTTAAGTCCTCAGCTGAGTGTCCCAGCCAAGTGTTCTAGCACCTTTTCTGTGAAACCAGTGCTTCACATCCCTGCTCCAAGTAGATCACACACACACACACACACACACACACACACACACACACACACACACACACACACACACACACACACACACACACACCTGTGGAAGGCTGGCACAGATTTACCCACTGTGCCCCATTTCTGACCAGATTATAAGGTAGTTATCACTGCCACCAGACACCACAAAGCCAGCTACCTAAGGTTCTTGCAAGGGTACCCAATTATACTGAGCAAAATTAATATTAATACAAATGGTAACCAGACTTCATGAGTGGCCACAGTGCCATCAATAGATGTAAGTACTCTCAAAGGTTAAAGTATTCTCTAAAGGACCAGCCACAATGTAAAGTTTAAATATATTTCATAATAAATAATAAAAGAACATGAAAATATGAAATATCTATTTACAGTAAACACCAGAGTTTTAATCACAGGAAATATTAAAAATAACACAGCTGGAAAGATTCACACTGTTACAGAAAAACAATACTTAACTATTCTCACTATATTTTCCTGACTGATCTAGAGAATTGCTGCTTCTGCTTACTTAAGAAAGCAATGCAAGATGAAGTAGGTGAGGGATCCTTCTATGTCAGGTTCCATGAAACAGTCTGCCCTGAGGCTTCTGTCTCAACTAATATTAAAGCATTATTTCTGTACAAAATAATATCACATACATTTCATCTGACTTCTTCTGGTTCCAATGCAACTCCCATTGCTAGAAACTTACAAGATTTAGCACATACATGTCAATAATACACACACAAGAGCATTGCTCAGTTCTGGTGCAGCTTCTGGAAGTCATGAAACAATTATAAACTTCTACTCCTCCTACAGAAACTAAAAACCATGATTATTATAGACACTGCATCTCTGGCTTCATTCAAAACTGTGAGATAACTTTCTGGCCTTAACCTTTTCTCTTCCAGTATCCTCTGTTAACACACACACACACACACACACACACACACACACACACACACACACACACACACACACACATATATATATATATGGATTCACTTTAGAAGCTAGAATTCCCAAAATCTCGAACTTCATATGGTCGAGACCAAAAGATCGAGTTTTGGAAAACTCGAACTTCTAAAATGAAACCCCAAAAAAAGTCAAACATCGATTTTGCAGGAGGGCTGTGCCCCCCACACCCCCCTACTTAAATATACCAACTCCAAGATCGCGCTACAGTGGGGAAAAGGGAAATCTCCCATATTGCACTGTATGCGGAAGCGCAAAACGGGAGATTTCCCACTTCCTGTCAACACCGCAAAAAAGGTAAAAACATTACGTACACACAGAGCATACAAGAAGCTTTGCCTCTGTGTGCACATAATGTTTTAAGGTAAGTAAAGTGTTATTTTTTAAAACTTTACATATTCGATTTACTAAAATGTCGATCATATGGTCTCGACCATATGACATTCGAGATTTCAGTAATTCAATTATGTAAAGTGCTTCTATATATATATATATATATATATATATATATATATATATATATATAAATATATATATTTAATTCAGTTACAATACAGTTAGGGCTTCTGTTGGCATACTTTTAACACAGGGAACTTTACAAATCCATTTTCAATGCAAGCATCAGTACAAATCAGACTGATATTTAAACAACATATAGTTCTTTACTAAATTCCAGCTAGTAGTGTTGGCATATATTACACATCCACTGCCCTACTTCTCCTGGCATAGCTGGTAATACCTTACATTGTCACATCTATCCGCCCTTTGAAGACTCAAGCTGTTTTTCAAGTGACCCTTGAGAAACATTGCTTGAGAGGAATGAGCCTATCTGGGACTACAATAACCCATACCTCATCTTGAAAGCTCACAGTCATATGATATTCATAAGAAATATAAAATATAAGTGAGTGTACATACATGAGAGAAAAAGCTTCGCATTCGCTTGTATAAACATCATTTAGAAACAGAGCTGGTACATAACTTGCATAGGTATATACAATGCTGAGCATTCATTCAAAATATGCAGCCTTGTATATGGCAAAGAGAGATATAATATTAGAAAAAGTACGGTAATATTTCTTGAGATTTATAGCAATTAAAATAATGAATAGAAGTGTCAGCTTAATTATGAAAATATTTGAAAGGATGAATTTACAAGCATTAGATAACTGGAGTCCTCTTGTCAGGGTACCACAGTGACAAGAAAAAGGCTTTTGAGAATTGAAGAATTCTGGCAACCTTCCAGTGAATTTTGTGTGAGTGTGCATGAATAATACTTTGTGTGAAAGCATATAATATATACATACACACTCAGATTGGACTGCACACAGGACACTTAGAAACCACACTAGATAAACTGGCACCTGAAGACATGTGGCTCACAGAGAGAGAGCAGTTATGAAGGGTCCTAAGCTCTGTCCTGTGTGCAGTCCAGTCTTAATGTGGATGTTGGAAGCCCATACCCAGGATTGCAATGCATATCCCCATTATGGTCTTGGGACCTGGTTATATTTTGTGAATTAATTATTGAAATAGACTTTTGTGCACTGTCTTGTTATTACTTCTGCCTTGGTTTGCAGTGGTGGAATACAAACCTCATTGGTGTCAGCCATCTTGACTTCTACGTAGGTGGCATTCTGCTTTCTGAAGTTCAAGATGGTGGCAATGGTCATATCCTATATCACAGTGGTGGCAGTGGTGTTATCTTGCCCCATTAAACCCGTGTCAAAACATTGGCAGTTATATACCTTCTTAAGAAAATGAAGTAGCTGCTTTTGAATGCACAAAATTCCCTTTGTTTCTGTATGTTTTGTGGTGGCCAGTTCCATGTTGAGGGTACGAGCCTTGAGAAGACACTTTCACCCACTGCTTTTGTGAACTATGGTCTACATAGAGATATTACATATGTGTAATGGTCTATATTAGAACACTGAAGTCTTAAAACTTCGAATGTTCTAATATCGACCCCTATTCAGCAAACGCTTAAAATATCAAACATGCAGAACAGCAATTTTTTTTCCCAGGGAAAAAATTTGCTGTTCCGAAACACATCTAACCCTACACTAAACTGTACATACACTACTATCCATCCACTTACCTTAACCCAAACCCTAACCCTAAGGTCCGTCACTATAGCACACTCACCTCACCCGCTCCCTAACCCTAACTCACCTACCCCACCCTAACCCTAAAGTCCATCACAATCGCACACTTACCTGACCCACGCCCTAACCCTAGCTCACTTAACCCGTGCCCTAACCCTCACGTCCACACAATCGCACACTTACCTGAACCTGACCCATAACTTTCCACCACACTGCTGAAAATAGCAAAGCTACAGAAACGGCCAACCAAATTCTTTCCCTAGGAAAAAAATTGGTGTTCTGCAGCTTCACTATTTTTAGCATTCGCTGAATAGGGGTCAATATTAGAACATTCAAAGTTTCAAGACTTCAATGTTGTAATATAGACCCATGTGTAGATAAGTGTAAGGATGGGTCTATATGTCTGAGATGTTGTGTATGTGCTGGGGTGGGCGGTAAAAACAGTTTAGTAGATTGTATGTGAGGAAGTTAAGTAATGGATATGTTTTTTTTTAAAACAACATTTTTAACATAGGTTCATAGGTGTGTACTAGGCTAATGGTCCTGGAGCCTTTACATGATATTCAAAAGTGATTCAGGTACATGTACAGTATAGACTGGACTGCACACAGGACACTTATTAACCATAATAACAGTTCTTGTAATTTTCATCAGATACATCCTCAAATCAGATACATGACCTCCTACTTATAACCATGCCTGTCACCCTCTGAACCACTATACACTTTCATATCTCAGCAGGTAGCAATCACCTAACACCAAACGTAGATCTCACTTTACCATACTACTAATGGATTATCTTCTACCTCCTTATCCTAAGTGACAGTGTTATTCATTTGGTGCATAGTGTCATAACATTCTCATTTTTGTAATACTAATCAGCTCTCTGTCCATGTCCTTTAATTTTCTTCCTACACATTAGTCCTCTTCATCTCACTCTGATAGTCCGTCTACCTTGGCATCAGCATATTCTATTATTTTTCATCTCATTATATAATTATTTTGAATAACTGTATAATATTTTATTCAACATAGGCTAGACACTTCTCCAATGAGTCTTGCTACTTGTAGTACATAATGTTTAATTGATCACAGTCTCTCCTAGCAATATTTGTAAATGTTCAATTTGTTGTGGGGGCTGTTAAACCTTTGTGGGTAAGGTATATCCCAATATAGTCTAAAGAGTTTTATCTGTTGTGGGACTTTTCTCCCATTGTGTATAAACACTTATAGCTACTGCAGTATGTTTTTTAAGTGTGTTTGTGGAGCCTTTCTCCCAAACTCATTGTAAAATATTTAAATTGTTGTGGGACTTTTCTCCTCTTCTATATAATCAATCATCAACTTATTGTAAAATAATTAATCTGCTGCAGGCTTTTCTCCCCTTATATATAATTACTTATTAACTGTTGTTTACATTTTTTTGAATCTGTCATGGAGCTTTTCTCTCCAGGTATCTGCTGAAAATTAGCCATTGCCTTAGTCAGACTTTACTGGTTACCACAGGACAAATAAATAAACTAAATTTTCATGAGGTATATTTTAATAATTTTCATTCACTGCATCATTACATACATTGCTCAAGTCCTGCCTTCCCTTAAATTTCACACCTGCTCTTCCAGAACATTATTCTGCATGTACTGTTCCCACAAATTCAATTTATTTCTATACAATTTATTTATTTATTTGCAGTTTGTTTACCAGGATAGTCCATTGGGCTGAGCGGAGCCCATTTTCAATAGAGTCCTGGGGAGAAAAGCTCCATAAAGACATTATACAATGTAATCAAATCTTTAACAATTCAGTAATACAGTAATACAGGTGAAGAAACATAGTATTAAAAATCACAGTATAATAAAATTAAAAAAGAAAACAATTTACAATTATGTTTGTTCATACAATGAAAATATAACAGAAAAGGGAAAGGAGCTTCACATAGGTATCCTATGAGAGTTAAGCAAGGGTAAGTGGGACATGAGGAGTTTAGTACAGAAGTAAGTAAAGAGGGAATAGTAAGAAGAGGTAAGGTAAAAGGAAAGAGGAAGAGAGAAGGGTGGACTAAGAGGCATTGTAGCTTATGGAGAAGGGCTGAGAGCAGGGACATTCCCAGATGGAGGTGAGATGGGAGTGAAGCAAGATCTTAAAGGTAAAGTGGTTATGGGTGGTACAGATAAGAAGTGGCAGGGAGTTTCAAAGGCGTGCTAGAGAAAAGGATATTAGATGTTTGCCTGGTGGGCAGGCAGGCTTGTGCAGTTCAATCAGATTCTGGTTATTGGATCTTAGAATTCGATCAGGTAGATGTATTTTGAAAGAGGAAGCAAAGGAAGGGCAGAGAGAGGGACTGAAGATAAGTTTGTGAGCATGGGTGAGTTGACTGTAGGTAAGATAATCGGGCAGCTCTAGCCAATTTAGTTTGTGAAGGGCATTGCAGTGGTGGGTAGAGGATTTGTAGCTTGTAGCAAACTTGGAAATTTTGTTGTAACAGGAAGAGAGTTTAGTGTTGAGAGAAGAATGTAGGTTAGTAAGAAATGGGGCACTGTATAAGAGGGAGGTAATGAGGTATGTGGTAGAGAGAACAAACTTAAAGGGAGTGACGAAGCGGTTGTGGCAGTAAAGCATGCCAAGTTTCTGGTGGGTTTTTCTGATATTCATTTGTAGGTGAGTATCAAACTTAAACTGCTCAACAATGAGGACACCTAGAAGTTTGGCATGGGATACTACCTCGAGAGATGTATTATTCTGACTAGTAACGGAGAATGAGTTTTTAATCTATTGTGGAGTTTTTAGGAGTAAATATCAGGAGTTTAGTTTCTGACGCATTGAGAGCTAAGTGGTTATCTAACATCCATCGTTCAGTGGATAAGAAGGCATCTTGGGTTAATTTTATGAGTGTGGAGATGGAGGTGGCAGAACAGATAATTGTAGAGTCATCTGCTTATTGGATAAGTTTTGCATTAGGAATGGTCTGGTGGAAGTCATTTATGAAAATATTAAACAGTAGGGGACCTAACATGGTACCCTGGGGGTACACCTGTAGGAGTATTGAGGAAGAAGGAGGTGGCTTTTTTCCATTTGACTGCCTGTTGGAGAGGTAACTAGTGAACCAGTCGATAGCAGAGAAGGATAGATTAAGATTAGAGAGTTTTGACAGAAGAAGGTTATGAGAGATAGTTTTGAAGGCCTTTGATAAGTCCAGAAGGAGGGTAGACACAAGGCAGTCAGAGTCATGAGCTTTGTTGATAGGTTCGAGGAAGGAGAGGAGAGCAGTGGGAGTGCTGTGTGGCAAGGTCTGAACCCATGTTGTGTGGGAGTAAACAGCTAATTATCTATGAGGTAGGATAAAAGTTGTAGGTGGATACATTTTTTGACAACTTTTGAGATGGGGGATAAGATGGCGATAGGTTGAAAATTGGAAATATTGTTGTTATTGCCCCTTTGTGAAGGGAAATAATAAAGGCCTTTTTCCAGAGTTGGGGTACATAGCCTTCTTAGATTGACCGATTTATTAGAATGGAGATGGGGAAAACAATGGCTTCGGCAGTTATTTTTAAAAAGTAGTAAGGGATGTTGTCAGGGACGATAGAGCATGGTTTCAATTTCAGAAGGAGTTTTTTAATGGTAGATGTAGGGATGAGTTTGATGGAGAAGGATGAAGGGTGGGAGGTGGTAGTGTTTGGGGAAGAAGAGATGGGAGAAGGTGGAGATGAGGATGTAGTATTATCGGTGAAGAATGATATTAGTTTGGTTGGCTAAGGCCAGGTCAGTGGCATTCGGATCAGGGTAAAGGTTTTCTTTTTTGCTGGGGTTGAGGAGAGAGGTGATGGCATTCCAGAATTTTTTAGGATTTGTCTTGTGGTTATTATGAAGACTAGAGAAGTAAGATTTGTGATCGGATACAATAAGTTTTTAACTTTGTTATGAAGTAGTTTGTATTTGTTCAGGGTGTTGGCAGTTTTATTTTTCTGGTCATGTTTCCAGGCTTTGTCTCAGAGATGCATGATGGTTGTGGTTTCTTTGGTTAACCAGGGGACAGTGTTACTTTTAATTCTTTTTATTATGGGGGGAGCAAAAGTATTTAAAAGGTTTAAGAATGGTGTATTGAAGTAGGAAACAGCATTGTCCAGGGAGAGGGTTTTAAAAGGGCTCCAGTTTATCTATTTTAAAGAGTTACAGAAGATATCAGGGTTGGAGTTTTTTTGGGAGCGTGTAGAGATATAAGTGTAGGATAGTTGTAAAGGGGAGGGAAGACGATGACTGAAACAGGGATGGTGATCACTGAGAGAGTCAGGAAGGGTACCACTATCAGAGATGTAATGGGGGTAAGAGACCAGAATCCAGTGAAGGGTACTACTACAGGTGTAGTCCCTGGAGGGTCTGGTAATAGAGTTGATTAGCTGTGAAAAGTTATATAGGCTTATGTTTAAGGAGTTTGTAGGAGACTGAATGCTAATCCAGTTAATATTAACGTCACCAAGGATTATGGTCTCATTACTAATATTAGAGGAGAACCAGGAGAGGATATCCTCAGGTATGGGGATGTTGTCTCCAGGAGGAATGTAGACAGCAGCTAAGCATATATATTTGTAGTTGTTCATCTGAAGTAGGACCAGGGTTAGTTCAGCATTGGCAAATTGAGGGATAGGTTTAGTATAAGGAGTAACAGAAAGGGAGGAGGAATAGAGGAGAGTGACTCCACCCCCTTTCTTATAGGGTCTGTCTTTTCTAATGATTATTTTGGACTCTTTAATATGGGGTTTCAGCCAGGTTTCTGAGATAGACAGGATGTCAAGCTGATTATGGAGAAGCCAGGCTTGAAAGTTAGGGATTTTATTACATAAGCTTTGAGCATTCAATGTGGTGAAACGAAGGGATATTTTAGTGAGGGGGGAGTAAGTAGGGGTGAATTCGACTTGGAAGGAATAGAGGGGCCAGGGTTATGATGAAGTCACCAGAATGAAGGATGGTAATGAGTTATGGATGTGGGGGAAGAAGGTATGCAGAGTGCTTATTATCTGGTTTGTGAGTCAGGTAATCTGTGGGAATAGAATTGATTGGCATTGGAGGAGAATATCTGTAGACAGAGATAGGTTTGTAGGGGAAAAGGAAACAGTTATTGAAGAAGTATAGGTAGGGTGATATGAAGGTTGTAGGATGTGTTGTATGGGGTAAGGACAGGTAGCATGAAAAGGGGGAAGGTGATTTGTATTAGGAGGACTTTTGAGAAAGTTAAGGTAGGATAAGGTGAGAAGGAGAAGTATTAATGTTATAGAGGAGGCATGTTTATTAAGCATAATGGTTATTTAGTGTTTCAGTTGTGGAAGAATATAAAGTTGAGTGGATAGTTGAATGGACTAGTCCAAGTATGGATAAATGCTGAGGAATGGTGAGGGATGGGAATTAGTAGGGAAGGAAGGGGTGGATGATTGTGATGTGAAGTAGGGTGGGGAAAGCTGAGTGAGCTGTGTGGAAGTGGGAGTGGTAGTGTGGCTATAAGTGTAGATGTATTGGGGGTGGGTGGGATATGGGGGCAGGGTAGAGCCAAGAAGAGGAAGGAGACTTGCCAAAAACACACAATCAGTGAAGTGGAGGACAAGACCTGGAGCTAAAGAGCAAGCTCATTGGTAGGGGATACTGGGATAGGACACTGGGCCAAATACAGAAAAAGGTGAGCTAAACAGAGGAATTCACATTTGCTCCATCCCTTTTCAAAATATCCCACTCAGTGTTTTATCTGTTTTACAATGTTACATACTTCAGTTGCAGTTAGTTTATTTTTCTATTTCAATTTCAATTTTTTTAGCAATTGTTTTTTTTTTTTGTTGCAGCCAATAGCATTAAACTTAATAAGGCCTTACTGTGTCTGGGTAATTCATATTCTATATCCCAGTTCAGAATAATCATTTCCTTAGTTACAGCCATTTGCTCCCCCAACATTCCTGACAAAGTACTCTGTAGATAATTTTTAAAAAACATTTGACCAATTACCTCTTTCCTATCATACCTCTAGTACTTGCTGTCTGCCTGAGGAAAAGTGTCTCTGAAGTCTGCCTGCACTATAAAAATACCTATGCAAACACTTCCAAGCAAATATTCTAACACTTCTGGACTGTGTTGCATTCTCTGGAATCATATAGAAGCCCTTACATTGTTTCTTGATATAGTGCCTTTTCATTCACTCTCTTCCCAGTCTTTTCTTTTCTCCTCTCGACTCTTATAGTTATCATGCAGTATTTTATATGCCCTACTAATTATCCCTTTTTTAACAGCAACTTCTGATGTTCTTCATATTGATCACTGCCGCAATAGCCTTAGCTATATGGCTTATATCTTGACAAGAATATAACAGACGGGCAGCTTCCAAAACTGCAGGGCATCTTCCATGCACACAAACTGTCAAACAGCTCAAGATGAGCAAACTAAAAGACAAGTCTGAGCATGAACCCTTCAGAGCTTCACTGCCACCAAACAGAATGCTCATATGAGGCTTTTGAGGATCAGTGGTTGGCGTGTGCTTTCCTTAGCTTGATAAAAAAGTACCTTTTGGGGAAAATCTTCCATTCTCTTATTTGCTTTACTGATATTTTATTATGTTTCTCTTCTGAAAAGTTATTTTAAAGCTAGGAGTGATGTGTTTTAATGGATTGTCTCTAGACTGTAACATACTTTTAAATGGAGAAGCCACAGTGGTGCAGCAGTAGCATTGTTGCCTCACAGCAAGAGGTTCTCCTGTTTAATTCTCGGCTGGAGTGCCTTCTGTGTGGAGTCTGCATGTCCTCCCCGTGGTCGAGTGGCCTTCGAAAGACATGCATGAATGGGCATGCCTTCGCTGAAGGATGGGTGTCAGGCTGGCAACCTGGCACCATAAAAATTGACTGCCAATCATTAGCGGACCGGAGTTCCGCTGTGACGATCCATAACCTGGAAAAGCCGAAAAGACAAACAACTCATTTCTCTCAGCTTATGAGTAGTGTTATCTAACTGATGAACTATTTTCTGTGGAGTAATTGTTTTCATTTTAAGGTTGTGGGGCTGCCACAATGTTTGAAAGTGCTTTTTACAGTGTCAAAAAAAGTAACTTTTGTGGACTGGTAGTTTTACTGGCATTCTTGCTTGTTTTCCCCAGGACAGAGGTACCATTTTTGGCATGACCATGGAAGATTGACACTCCCATGGTCTGTCCTTCTGCCAAACACAAAAAGAAAAAGTTAAGCAAACAGCTTTTGCCACCACAGCAGGCTAGCAATTTGCCACAGCCACAGGTGGATGACTCTCCTGTGGCCATTTGTTTTACCTCAGCCCACTCATCTTTTACCCCAGATCCCTCTGGTGTAGTAGCACCTACAGCCAAAAGGGACCAGGGGTTAGCCATGCCCTCTGTGGCTGTTGGGGTCCCCTTAGTGGGCGAGAGAACCACTCTTGTTAGTCCTGGAAGAGGGAACAGGGAAGATTTCCCTTTTGTGTCAGACTGCTGAGCCCAGCCCTGGTGAAGCAGCGGCTGTCATTAGTAACATGTATGGCCCCATTTTTCCTGTCAAAAAGGAATAGAAAACCAAGCATGTATCTATTCCTCCTCAAATTTCTTTGGATAGAAATAGTTTACTGGGACTGGTTTAGAGTCTGATTCAGACTATTGACCCTTCTTGCAGATAAGTTTCCAGTAAAAGAAAGAGGGATGCTTCCTTTCCTGAAGAGTTTTAATATTCTGAATCTGAGCAAGAAGTTGCAGAAATGGATTCAGGTTTTGTCCTCAGATTTCTGATTTATTCTCAGACATGCAACTGCCTTGAGCTCTCTTTATGGTTCTCCCCTGTGGGGGGGGGGGGGGGTTCGTTGTCTGAGACTATTGCTAGAATGTCTTAGTGTTTTCAGTGGAGGAACACTGAGGTTTCTAGTCCCTCAAAAACTACTATGAGTTGTTACAGAAGGATTTTCCAGAACCTACACCCATTCCTCCTTTCCTGACTGATTTAGAGGATGTGTGTCTTACTGCCTGCAATTTTCCTGCTAGTCAGTCCTAACAAAGCAGTTAGAATGTATAAAGTTCCTCAGTCTTTTACATTTTTATACACTCATCCCAAACCTGATTGAGCAGCTACAGCCTTAGTTGACTCCACTGCTGCTGAGCGCTTAGTTAATTCCAACCCTACTATTTCCAATAAGGATGGGAAAATTATTGATAAAGCATGGGAAAAAAGTGTATACTTCTGCAACTATGAATTTCAGAATTTTAAATTGTCAGGCTCATATGTTAAAATTTATTTTGACATTATGTGAAAGTATGAGGAATGTCTTGTCTACAGCTTCTTCTTGTGAAGAAAACTCTGCCTCAAACAACTTAGTTTCTTCTATTGCACAGGTCACTACTTATTGTTTGCAGTGTATGTATGACTTTGTCGATATTTCATCCAGGGCTATTGCCACTGGTATGATTTTAAGGTTTGCTAGGCTGCATTCTCAGAAACTTCCAGATATGTTAAAACTGAGATTTTAAATTCTCCTTTGGATAGAGATTTAGTGTTTGGCCCCTGTGCTGCAGAGGTGATCAAAAAGTGTAATGAAAGGGGCAAGATAATACAGAGAATCTCTAAGATTTTTCAGCCCTCTAGTTTCTATACTGCCCAAGGAATTTTCTTTCTCATCATCCAGTTTTGGCAAAAAAAAAACAGAATAAACAGTCTCAGCAGAATCCGGGTAAACGGGCATTTAAGAAGAGTAGAAAGTAGGTTCCAAAAAGAAGTCTCAAACCTCCTAAAACCAAGGACACTCCAACAAGTCTGAATGACTACTATTCAAGCAAGGGCACCGAACCCATAGGGTGAGGGGGGGTGAATGCCCACCCACTTTAAATTAAATCCTGGACTCTGCCCTTGGTTCTGGCTGAGCTGCATTATTTAAAAATAGTGAGGTATTAAATCCTTACTTTAGTGTGTGTGTGTATATGTGTATGTAGGTGTGTATGTGTATATGTATATGTGTATATGTATAGGTGTGTAGGTATGCAAGATCATGCATTAGTCCAAATGCTTGCTATAGCAGGGATACGAGTGTGTGGGAATGAATGTATGTGTGTTTGCATAAGTGCAAGTGTGCGCCAGTGCATCTATGCATGTGTGTGTGTGTAGTACTTCAACTTACATATATCACCTTGTGCTTTTTATATACCTTGACAAGGTTCAGGCTGGGTTACAGGCAGTTAACCAAGAAAACTGGAAAATTGCAGAAACCCATGGGTTTTGCGTAAATATGTGATGTGTATATGCATGCATGCGTGTGTGTGTGTGTGTCTCTCTGAGTTTGCATATGTGTGTGTGTGTGTGTGTGTGTGTGTGTGTGTGTGTGTGTGTGTGTGTGTGTGTGTATACATGAATATGTGGTATGTGCATGTGTGTGTGAGTGTACATGTGTGTATGTGTTTGTCTCTGTGCTCTAAAACGAGTGTGTTTAGGCAGATAGCCAGTGTTAGAAAAAATCATAGTAAATTTATAGTTGAAGTAATGAATGACATACATCTTAACTTTTATCCTGTTGTTTGCAGTTCATTGTTCTGAGATATTTTTGCTTTCCAGAGAAGGAAATTCTAGCATCAGTGGACTATAAAACAATATATAAATACACAAATGCAGAATAGAAGCCTTGGTATTTTGTTTTATTTTAAATAAGGACTTAAGCTATTAAAAGAGGTTTTATGAGAATGGCATGCATCTATTACATACAATGTGGAGGTTTGTTTACTCCAACTTCGTTTTTTTCTCATAATATGGATGTTTCACTTCAGTGATAATTTTTGCAGCATCCTGGAGTCCCATTATTCAAAATTACAATGCTGCGGTAGCGTTGTCGCCTCACAGCAAGACGTTGTTGCGTTCGATTCTCAGCTAGAGCGTCTTCTGTGTGGAGGCATGTGTAAATGGGCATGCCTTCGTTGAAGATTGTGCGTCAGGGCTGGTAACTCGGCACGTAAAAATCCACTACTAAACATTAGTGGACCGGAGTTCCGCTGTGGCGAACCCTAACCGGTATAAACCAAAAGATAACAACAACAACAATTTGTTTGGGAATGTACACACACACACACACACACACACACACACACACACACACACACACACACACACACTAGAATCTTAGTTGAACTGACTGCTGCTGTAAACTCCAGCCTAAGCAGTTATTTTTTATTTATTGACGGTAGATTAAGTAGTTATATGTTATAATTTATTTTGCAAACCAATCAAATTTTTCTGCAGCTATGTTAGCATTATCCTTTTTAACTTCTCAAGAGAACAGCAAAGATATTCTTACTAGGAATATTCATGTATGTGTGTGTGTGTGTGTGTGTGTGTGTGTGTGTGTGTGTGTGTATATATGTATGTATTTATAATACTTCAGCTTCCGTCTTAGAATGCATGCCACCTTGTGCTTTTGTCTCATGCTCAGCATGCGTACCTCTTACCTATCCCTGAATTTGCAGAAGATCCCTGATTTTTATTTGTATTTTTATCATGTTCCTTATAATTTTTTTTATTTTATGGCTAATAATTGAAGACTTCAAACCAGTCAGTAATGCTAGACGTTAGAGTATTATGCTTCTTATTGTTCATAAACTATGTTGATGCAAAACCTGTTGTTCTTTTAAACTTCTTAAGTGAGTTAGAGTAATAACAGTGGCCGTGGTGGTGCAGCGGTTGGAGTTGCTGCCTCACAGCAAGAGGTTCTCCGGTTCAATCCTCGGCTGGGGTGCCTTCTGTGCGGTGTCTGCATGTCCTCCCTGTGGTTGGGTGGGTTTCCTCTCACATCCCAAAGACATGGTACAGATGGATTGGACACTCTAAATTGGCCCTATGTGTGAGTGTGTGCCTTCTGTGGAAGGTTGGGCACCAGGCTGGCAACTTGACACCATAAAAAACTTCACTGCCAATCATGAGCAGACAGGTGATCTGCTGTGGTGACCTCTAACCAGGAAAAGCCAAAAGAAGTGAATTAGAGTAATAACATCATCTCTTCTGATTTTGTCCCTAATCATTTTTTTCTAGGTCCATAATTATTTAGCAAAGTTGAGAGGTATGCGGGCAGCAATACCTCTCAATTGTATCTGATTTTGTAGAATATCTCTTTTGATTTTGCCTCATAGTTTTCACTGTTCTTAATTTTGCAGTTAATCACTAAGGAGTTCAGAAAAGTGAATAATGCAAGCATTATAAAATTTCATATTTCCTGTTGTATAGGGAATGCATATTGATGCAAAAATGTGTACTGTTTGTTTTTTAGTGACTTACAGTAACGTTAAATAGATTTGTGTTATATTACTTGTTTAATTGCAGTTTAATTGAATGAATAATGATGAAGTGTTTAACTATGGTGGTAATGATATTGTAATGCTACTTGTCTCCCTGTGAAGACATACACCAAAGCACTCAGGAGAATTAAAGTTCATTTTGTTAATCTTCCAGTTATGTGCAGACTTTTTCTACAATATTGTTCACTGCAGTGGTGTTGTGTTTGTTTATTTATTGATATTTGATAACCAGGAAAGTCAAACTGGGTAGGAGCCCATTTTCACTGAAGTCACAGACAGAAAAGATCTAAAGTATTACAAAACAATGATTTTACAGTCTTTAAAAATAATACAAAAAATACAGTTTAAATAAATTATACCAAATTAGACATACTATGAAAACACTGGTTAAGACAGATACAAAATATATGACACTGATTTAATAGTTAGAAACATTTTAGCTAGTTTATATAGAAAGTTTATATAGAGCAAGTTGTATAATATTAACAGGAACTGCAATAAAGTGAGAGAAAAGCAGGCCTATTGTGTATTTAGAGACAAATCCAGGAGAGAGAAATTGATAGAGGTAAGGAAGAGAGAAAAGAAGGGAGGGTAAAGAGATGTAAGGGATGAATAAGTATTTATCCACATTTAGGGATATATTCTGATGCTGAGCAAGAATGGAGCCAGCTTTTAGCTGAGATATCTTTCAGAAAGGTTTTGAAGGATGGGAGGGAGAGTATTGACATTGATGGACAGAGATAAGGATATCCAAGCCGTAGCAACATGGTTCGAGCAGCGTTGGCCTGAGGTCAAGTGATGCAGTAGGCAAAAGGGCTCCACAGTGCCCCCACACACCACCCGGTGCCCCCATCCTGGTCTGTTTACACTATCCAGTTTACTGGAAAAGCACCCCTGCTAGAGAAGTGCCCTAGGTGGCCACCAGGTTGGCCTGTGCCTAAAGTCAGATATGGGTATGAGTACAAACAAAGCCCAGCAGATTTGATAGGTTTGTGGACAGACAGGAATTTTTGGTCATTGGATCATAATGACCGACTAGGAACATAGTTGCGTAGAATATTATTTGGTGGCGGATAAACAGATGGATTCTGGATAATTTTATAGGTGGTAAGAAGTTTTGTGTTTGTTAATTGATGAGGTAGTTCTAACCAGTTTAGGCATTTTAATGCTGTACAGTGGTGGGTTCTGAAGGGGTATTTGCTGCAAATTTAGCAACTTTGTTATAGCATTGTTCAAGTTTTGATTTTTGTGATGCCTGGAGGTTAGTAAGGCTGGGAGCACCAAAAGAAGTGTGGGGAGGAGATAAGTAGTGGCAAGTGTACCTTTAGTTCCATCAGTGAAAACGTTTTTGGCTCTATAAAGCATTCCTAGTTTTTGATGATTTTTTTTCTTACGCAAATTTGTATATGCAGTACAAATTTAAGATTATCATTCACTATCATCCCTAATAATTTGCTATGAGACGTGACGCCAGTGGTTGTATTATCAAGAGAGAGAGGGCTTTAAATTGTGTTTTTTCATGGGAGAGTGGGAGGTTAGCATAATGGTTAAGCTGTTTACCTTATAGACACCAGGTGCAGGGCTTGATTCTCACATGGGGTAATTGTCTAGGCTTAAAATGGCCCACAAGGGCAGTTAGCCTAGTACTAACCTATGAACCCTATGAGAGAGAAAGAAAGTTGGAGAAAAAAGAAGTGGATTGCTTCTTTGGGTTTGAGCATGAGTTGCGAGTTACAAAGCCATTTTTTTCAGTTGCTATTAAATCTGCCTGAGTAATTTTTTGACGTGTGCCATATTGTCAGATTAGCAAATGAGTTTTGACTCATCCATGTACTGTTAAGGAGGCGTGTTGTTAAAGAGGAGGGGACCAAGGACAGTCCGTTATAGTACATTGGTGGTCACTGGGAGGGTGAAGTGTCATTTTACTGACTGACACCCAATAGATAAGTAGCTTTTGAACCATAGAAGGTTGGGTTGAGAGAGACCTATTGGGGACATTTGAAGTAGAAGTTTGCTGTGTCAAAGGTTTTAGACAAGCCTATAAATAAGGAGAAGACCAGTTTGCCATTATCTGTAGCTTTATTGACAGCATCTATACAGGTTAGAAGTGCAGTGTTAGTTTTATGGGAAGGATGGAAGCCATTTTTTGTGGGGGATAGGAATTCTTCCTCCAGGAGATGATTTAGCAATTGTTTTTAATACATGTTTCAAGTATTTGGAGAGGGGATAAAATTGCTATAGGTCTAAAGTTAGTAATGTCTGATGGATTTCCTCCTATGTGTAGAGGGCTAATTTATGACTTTTTCTGAGAGAGAGGGAATGTGGGATTCCTGAACTGACCTATGTGTAAGGATTGAGACAGGGGAGACAATGCTATTGGTTGCTACTTTAAGGTTCTCACTTGGATGTCATCAGCTGAAATAGAGCATGGTTTGAGTTTGTTTAAGAGTTCTTTTTATATAGGATGTGGGCACAGATTTGAAGGTGAAAGTGGATGTGATAATATGTGGCTGCTGAGCAGGGTTAGGATCAGATGTTGGGGAATCCTTGTTTAGAGATGCTGTACTATCTATGAAATAAGAGTTAAATTGTATTGAGGCTTCGAGTGATGAGTTATTGGGAGAGGAGTTAAGGGTGAATTTATGGCTGGGATGCAGTATTTAGGGTTATGTTTACTATATTACTCTGAAAGTTACAGTACAATTTTTGTCTTCATTAATTTGCTTTTTAGTACAATTGTGAAGCATTCTGAAATTTTCAAGATATTGTGGTGTTTTATATTTTTGTCATTTTTTTCTATGCTTGCACCCTCACATCAAATTATAAGAGAGAGTAATCAATGTATAGCCAATACAAAACAATTAGCAGAGCGGTACCAAGTAACATAGGTTTGTTTTCATTTCCTGAATGCACAAACTTGTTAACCAGGAAGACTAAGTAACTGGCATATATAGTGTAATCTGTCGGGCAAGAGATAGGACAGTGGCCAGCTTAGTAAGTGGTTCTTAGAGTGCAAGGAAAATCTGTCAGGGGGATGTTATAAACTAATTTCCAGTACAGGCAGGCATGTATTTCAGTAGATTAAGTTAATACACAGCAAGGTTCTTCAAGTTACATTTGCTTATATTGTACAAAGACAAAACTGTCAGTGAAAACATTTGGGAGCCTGCCCTTGTGGCACAGCTTCTGCAGTATCAGGGTTGAATGCAGTGCTAGTGTTCAAAGACAAAATTCTTAGTGAAAATGTTTGGGTGTTGGCCCTTGTGGCAGACCTTATGCAGTTTTGTGGTTGAAGGTAGTGACCAGAGGCACTGCACTGTGAGGAAGTTGGTATCTGAGTTAATATTAATAATTGCCCCATTATGTCTGGTTACGCCCAGAAGTCTTGAGTAAAGAAGTATAGAGTTATGCAGTTTCCCCTCCCCCCACACATCGATCATGGTGAAAATATAAAAAAAAATATTTATTCTGTTGTCAGCAGTGCTTTTTCTGGTGTTGTGCCACAATTAAAACCAGTACCTACAAAGGGTAGCATTACATTTGGGTTCCTAATCCCAGTCTCCTTTTTATAGAATATTCAGAAATTAAGCTTCGGACATGAGCTGACTGTTTCTTGATCGAGTGATTAAAATGTATCAATTAGACATACCAGTTGTGTGAATTTTTCTGCAACCATCTCTTGACTGCAAGTTTAATGTTGTTCAGTTTTAATATTTGACTTTGTGTGTGTGTATGTGTGTACACATGCATGCATTTGTCCTTGTATGTGAACATCCTATGATAAAATTACTATTTATACAACTCCTACTCTTTCCAACAAAATTTAGGTCCACAGCTGATGTTCAACTACTACCAAGCAATAAAAACAGAGAAAATGCCACTACAATGTTGCTGTTCATGCTAACAAACATTTGGCCCCCAACCCCTTCATTTCCTTGGCATCCACTCATATTTGAAGAAACAGCCACCATCATGTGCATAACTGGCTACTCTACTGCTAACATTCAGCAAGTCTGAGGTTCCCCTACTATGACATGTATAGCTAATGCTGTACGGGCTACCATTTCCAAATTCTGCAAGCTGCAAGCAGCCACTTATCCTGAACCAAACAGAGCCCAAATTTGCTATATTGTGGAACAGGTAATTCCATGGCAAAAGCAAGTAGGCTTAAGACTCTGTAAAAGATTCACCTTATAAAGTCTACAATGGGCTGTCAACATTATGGCCAAAAACAGACTGAAACCATAGAGTCCATCCTATATGGCAATTACAGTACTTGTTAATCTGTATGCAGTCTAGTATTACAGTGTCCAAATACCAAACAGAAGCCAATGTATTTTACTAATGTTGCCTGTTAAGCTCTCCCTCCGCCTTTCCTATAATCATCCAGGTTCTTAGAATACAGACCATGAGTGTGAATAGAATACTCAAAGGCCACGCATTCAGTTAACAGTATACATCTAATTCACGTTTGGAATGGAGTGAACGAAGACAGTCCTTGGAATTCATTAACACCTACATTAAGTGTACACCATTCTGAGTGAACAGACAGTACAAGCATAACTCATAACCTCTTCCTCCTAATTTTAGTTTTCCTACTGATGTTCTTGCAGATTTAAACATTGAACGGGGTTCAGAAAGGTTTCCACAAAATGTAGATGACATGTACATTTAGTATAATCTTCCTGAATGACTAAAAAGTACATAAAATGTGGTAGGGATTTTCTTGAATGCAGATCATTTGCACTTAGTGTAGGCATTAATGAATCTGGCATGTATCTTCATTTATAAGTTTGATAGACATTTCTGTGAAATTATTCTTAATACAGCTCTAGTTAACAGTTTATAAAATGCATATCATGTATATGCTTATTTCATCACAGTGTAAAAAAAACATTAAAATGTCCTTTGCAGGTCGCAAAATTCCCCTCTGGATGTCCACCCCAAGAGACATTGGGACCCTCGCCCAGTTTGGTCCTCTTTCTGTTCTAGAAAATCTGAATCTCCTTTTTTTCTCTTTGGCAACTGATTGTTTCAGACAAATGGGTTCTAAAAAACATTCATCAGGGTTACAGATGCCAGTGGGAGGAAATTCCTCCTTTCCAGGGTGTCTTTCATCATCCTGCATATAAGGCTGCTTTGTTTCCACCTGTTATTTATCACATGCTGTGCCAAGGAGAGATTGAGCCAGTTCCTCCTTCCAAGGTGGGGAAGGGGTTTTATAAGGATGTTCCTAGTTCCAAATAAAGAAAACGCTTGGAGATGAGTTCTGGATCTTTCTTTCCTAAACCTGTTTGTGATAGTGGCCAAATTTAGAATGATGTCACTTTGCAACCTCTTGCGTCTTCTTCCTCTTTCAGGTTTCCTGGTAACACTAGACTTGAAATATGGTTATCAACACATGCCTATTCATCCAGACTTTAGGTGTTTCTTCAGGCTTTGTGTGTCTGGATCACATTAACAGTTCTCTGCCTTACCCTTTGAACTATCCACTGCACCAAGAGTGCTCACGAAGTGTCTAGCTTCAGTTATAGCTCATTGCAAGCTACATGGTATCTGAATTTGTCTGTATTTAGATAATTCTTTGCAGAGTCTTTTACAAAATGTCATGACTCTCTCTTGGGTAAAAGATCTCTTTCACAAGCTGGGATTCCAAGAGAACATTCAAAAGAATTTCTTGACTTCCTCACACAAGATTGTGTTCCTGGGATGTTAACTAGACACCTCAGCTAAAAGAGTTTTTCTTCCACAGGAAAAAATAGAGCTTTATTTAGATCTATTTTTAATTTTTTTCACTCAGATTTCAGTCACTGTGAGGGATTTTGGTTCTCGTAGCATCTATGATTCTCTCGATACCCCAACCAAGACTCCACATGAAAAAGATACAGTGGGATCTGAAATCTCTCTGGTCCCAGCATCAATACCCTTTATCTTTTCAGATCACAAAACTGGGGATTGTCAAAGAGAAACCACCTGGTGGAGACAGCAGATATCCTGAAATCAAGGTCTCCCCTTCTCCCTCCCTGCTACAAAGCAGTCAACACAGATGCTTTAGACTTTGCTTGGGGAGCAATTCCAGGAGAGATAAAAGTGTGAGGGGTGTGGACACCAAGGACAGATGCAAACGCATAAATATCAAGGAGATGCTTGCCCTGATCAAGGTACTCAATTCTCTGAACCATCTTTTGTCCCCAGGACCTCTTCAAGTGGTTACAGATAATAACACAATCATTTGGTATATCAACAAGCACCCAGGTCATATCCCCTTTTCAGACTAGCCATGTTAGCTAGGGATATAGCTTCACAGCACAGTCTTAATCTACAGGCAGCCTACATTCCGTAAGAAAAAAATCATGTGGCAGACAAACTGAGCAGGACCGGGGCAGACCTTCACAAATGCAAACTAGATTCGGGGGTCTTCTAAGATTTGTTCCATCTGTGGGGAATTCCTCAAGAAGACCTCTTTGCCTCCTCTCTGAGCAATCAAGGTAAGGTGGTGCACATAGCCTAGCCTGACCTTGCCAAGGCTTTCAACATCATCCCCCACTCTGGTATTATAGGTAAACTGACTGGACTGGGCATAAATCCCTATGTCACAAGATGGGTGGCCAACTGGCTCAATGACAGAACCCACACAGTGAAAGTAGCTGACTCCAAATTCGACTTCAGACCAGTAACAAGCAGAGTGCCACAGGATTCGGTCCCGAGTCCTCTCCTGTTCAGTATCTACTTCTCTGAAATCCAGGCTAATACAGCTGGTCCCTGGCTAATGAAATTCACAGACTACTGTAATCTAGGAGTCATAATTGATTCGCCTAAGGATGCGGACATTCTACAAAGAGGCCTCATCAAGACTGAGGTCTAGTGTCAGAGTCATGGCCTGAAGCTCAATGCCCAGAAGTGTAAGACAATGTACCCATGAACTACCACATAGGTGGTAGCCTACTAAACACCAAAAGTGTGATAAAAGACCTCAGGACACAGGTGAACAGTAGTCTCTCCTTTGATAACCACGTTGCCACAGTTGTCAGAAAATCCTTCTATGTGGCACACCTCATCACAAAGGGGTTCTCCTCCAGAAAAAGAGAAGGTCATCGTTCCTCTCTACTCATCCTTCATCAGACCCATTATAGAGTACAATGCCCCGTTTGGCATGTACCTCGCAAGACATCTGCAACAACTAGAAACGCCACAGAAATACCTTACTAGGAGGATTATCAGCCTCAAAATGTTGCCATACGCAGACCATCTCAAAAAACTCCAGCTTTACTCCATCGCATATCACCTACTCAGAGGTGACCTCTAACTAACATACAAAGCTATGTCTAACCCAGATCATGGACATGCCACACATACAGAAATCCTAATCCCTCCGAGCCACATGCTCCAGGGACCTAAACCTTGTCACCACAATAAACAGAACATGCTGGAGGGACAGATTCTTGTCCCAGAGACTTTCCATGCTCTGGAACAGGCTACTCATTCATGTCAAGCAAAGCTCCTCATTAGCCCTCTTTAAGAGAAATCTTGATGATTGGATGGGAAACAGGAAATTCACCCCGGGGATCATTGCTGTGGCCATGCTCAACAGGGGCACAGGAAAATAATTTTTTGGGGTGGTGAAAGCTAGGGAACTTCATTTGGCTAGGCTTATATAGGCCCTAGGGCCGATAGCCTAGTACATACCTATGAACTTATGAATATGGGCATTGATGACATCAATCATCTGTTGACTGCCTGGATGATAGGGTCTTAATTCATTTTAAGCACATGTTTTCTGAGGACGTGCAGCAGGTACTAATGGAGGCAAGAAGGCCTGGCACTAGAAAATCATATAGTAGCAGATGGAAAAGGTTTGGTGCCAATAACATAACCAGCACCCATTAAGGACTAGTTGTTCTGTTTTTACAATATTTGTGTGAGTTACAATCTTATGGCCTCTATCAAGGTACATCTATCAGACATTTTATCATGTCTGCCAATGGGTCCTCCTCTTTCAAGGCAGTCACATAAGTGCATAAGAGGCCTCTGAGTAAACCAGTGGCCCCTCCTTGGGATCTTAATTTTGTTTCATAGTTTCATAGTTTCATAGTAGTGTACTAGGCTATCTGCCCGGGGGCATTTACAAGCCTAGCCAACAGTGATGTGGCTTTACGCCACCCCATACTATGTAGTTGCGCCTCTCTAGTAGTGACACATGTGGAACCCCATTATTTAGTAAACTATACCTCTGTCTAGTAGTGACACTGAGGTCACTCCCGGGGTAAACTTGCGATCTCCCATCCATGCATCGAGATTTTTCTTGAACAGTGCCAATGAAGGGCTCTGTCTCACGTGAACTGGGATTTTGTTCCAGAGTATGGGTAACCTCTGTGTTATGAATCTATCCCTCCAGCATGTTCTATTCATATTTGTGCAGAGGTTGAAATCTTTAGCTCGTGTGGCTCTGGTGGATTTGGATTTTTTGAGATGAAGCATGTCCATCAATTCCTGGTTGGACATGGCCCTGTATGTTAGGCACAAATCACCTCTGAGCAGGCGGTATGCTACTGAATAGAGCTGGAGTTTCTTTAATCTAGCTGGATAAGGCACATGTTTTAGACCTATGATCCTCTTGGTGAGGTACTTCTGGGGTCTTTCCAGTTGCTGCATGTGCCGGGTGAGATACATCCCAAATGGAGCATTATATTCGATCATGGGCCTGATGAGGGAGGAATACAGAGGTACAATGACCTCCTTTGATCTGGATGAGAATCCCTTCATGATGAGATGGGCTAGGTAGAAAGTCTTTCTGACCACTTTGGCAACATGGTTGTCAAAGGAGAGGTCACTATCGACTTGAGTCCCCAGGTCTCTGATTACATCTTCTGTATTCAGTGGGTTATTGTCTACGTGATAGTTTGTGGGTACTTTGTTTTTCCCAAAGGGGATGACTATACATTTTTTGGCGTTAAGTTTGAGGCCATGATTCCGGCACCAGTTGTCCGTTTCAGTGAGACCTTTCTGTAGGATGTGTGTGTCAGCAGGTGAATCCACTATGACGCCCAGTTTATCATGTCTGCCAATGGGTCCTCCTCTTTCAAGGCAGTCACATAAGTGCATAAAACGTAGATACCATGTATTAGAGAAACTAACACTTGTTCCATTTGAACCAGCTAATCTAGCTGACCCGAGGTTCTTAACATGGAAAATAGTTGTATTGATTGCTCTGAGCACTTCAGGAAGGACACCCGAGTTACATCCATTATGGGGAGTGAACCCTACCTCATTCTCCACAATGACAGGGTTTCTTTGAGAGCTAATCCTTCTTTTATATCTAAAGTGGTATCTAAGTTTACTTTAAGTGAAGCTATCCATCTCCCCAGTTTTCTTTCCTGAATCTAAACATGAGAAGCACAATATAACAAAAGGCCAGCTAGCACACAAAAGCCCAAGCTGGAAAAAAGCAAACCAAATGAAGAAAAAAACAACAGGGCTACCACAACTATAAGCATAAATTTATTAAAAACACACAAGTAAAAAAAAGGATAAGCGCTTTCACATATTTAACGCTTCTTCAGGTCCATAAACAATGAGTGGATCTCCAATTCTTATACCCTATACAATTAACAAGCACCAATCAAATATAGGCATTTGTAAAATTCAATAAAACTATTATTCATTTAAATTAGTTTAATTTCCACCCCATTCAGAGCTGGCCTTAAACAAACACAAGCATTTATTCCACGGTATGTCAGCTTGCGACCTAAGTATCCATTGCAACTCTGCTTTCTCCAGCTGATTATTAAGATCTCATCCTCTTATATTTGGCTGTACATTTTGCAGAACCTTAAAGAAAAACTTATGTCCTTTGTTTTCAGCTACATGCTTAGCCAATGCATTTTTCATATCATTCTTACTGATGTCATATAAATGTTTTAAAATCCTCTCTTTAAATTTTCTAATTGTTTTTCTACATAAAAACAAGAGCATGAGCTGCAAGTAGCCAAGTAAACAACTTGTGCAGTAGAGCAATCTGCATAACACTTAGGTTTAAAAATAAAGTTAAAGCGTGGATGCTGAAAAATCTGTTCATTAGGAATAACATAATATGCTCTGCAGGTCCTGCATGGATATGTACCTACTTTCTTAGAACTGGGAGGCTGTCTTCGGTCTTGATCACTATTGATTACTATTCCTAAAACTAAATTTGGGTGTATGACCTGCTACCACTTCTGCTGTTTTGTGGTCATTGGTCAGAAACTGCCAATTCTTATGTACAATACTGCGTATAAAATCTATATCATTAGGATACTTAGTAATAAACCTTGTGTTACATTTATTGTCAGTGGCTGCAAAACTATTACCTGAGGATATCACAGCCTTGTTCGAATAATATGGCATGAAATCCACGTCTCTTATTTAATACTTCCTTTGTCCACTGCCCCATTATTATAACCTTGGGCTAAAAACAATTCACTAAGAGATTTAATTGTGTTTACACAGTCAGATTCCTTCATACAGAGTCAAGAAGCTCTTATGAACTGACTCAATGATATTGGGAAAAAATGTGTCTAGGATGCATACTGCCATAAGGTAGCAGACTGTTTTTCCAACATTCTTTCTTATATAACTTGGTGTCTATAGTACCCTGAGGAGTCACAATAAGTTGTACATGTAAGAAATCAATGGTAGTCTTTGAAGCTTTCAGTGTAAAACATTAAAAAATCTGTCATGCTATTCAAGTAAGTTACAAACTGTTGTAGTAAAGCATTGTTGCCTGACCAAATTAATATGATGTCATCCACAAAATGGTAGTAAAACCTAACATGTTCAACATAAATATTGTTAAAAACGTAGGTATCCTCCCAGTCACATTACCAAGTTAGCATAAAAATTTGAACAGAGGGTGCCCACGGCAACACCCCACCTCTGCAAGTAAATGTCCTGTTTGAAAATAAAACATTGTTTGTCAGATACAGCTCTAAAAGAGTGCAAATACGTGAAATAATATCATTATTATAACTACTTTTAGCATGAAGTACTTTCCTAATAGCATCTAAGCTAAAATCATTGGGTATTGTGGTAAACAAATTTTTCACGTCTAAAGTCACCAGTGTCCAATCAAATTCACTGCCTATACCATCCATATACTGATAAAATTCAATTAAAACATGTTGACTGTTTTTTAATACTGTTGGAATAGCCAATTAGACCTCCTTCAATCTTGCTTCCACAAACATAGATAGCGGCTCTGTTGCCCAACCACTGCCTGAGACAATGGGGAGCATAGGGGGGTGGTTGGGATCTTTATGTATCGTGGGTAGGCCCTTAATAACTGGCAAAACCGGTTGTTCAAGAAGCAAAAAATGAAACAGTTGCTCATCTATGGCTCTACATATCAACAAGTCATAAAGTGTATCTCTTATGTATGTCTGTATCTATTTTCACATAAGTTTAATAGCTGTATCATAGTCACAGGCATCCATAATAATCACAACACCCCCCTGTCAGCAAGTCTAATACTAATGTCCCTGTTATGGAAAAGTTCTAAAGCTTTACATTCTTGTTCATTTAAGTTATAAAAATGTTTGCTGTGTGGTGTGTTAAAGTAGTGAATAATATCCTGCTCACACACCTGTGCAAACATGTCCACATGTGCTGGTAGTTGTAGATTAAAAACACTAGGTTTCCTGAACTCCGTTTTCTTGTCGGAGCCTTTATTCCCAAATAACAGTTTCAAGGAAACATTCCAAGCAAACAGTCGCAAATCTAGCAAAATGTCACTTACTTTTACAGAGGTCGCTGGAATATATGATAGTCATCTATTCAAAACAGAAAGCTCTTCTTCTGTTAAAGCATGCCGTGAGAGATTAACAACCAGATGATTCACCGATGAGCTCTCCTGATTTCCGATTGTGTCTCTGTGGAAAGTTTCCTTTTTGGCTCCCCCTGCTGATGGAACATATCAATGACCTTGTTTTCAATGGTAAAGGTAAAAAAAATCCTACCAACTCATACTGTAATCCCTCTTGAGTAGAAGGTGGTGTCAGGTTATTACCGTCTTTCCTCACTCTTTGATGCTGCTTCTTGAACCTGTTTATTAGTAGCAACATTGATACTGTTGCTAATGTCTCCATTAATTGATTGTAAAGATTTGTCTTGCTGAGAGAAGTCAGAATCAAGGGGAGGTATGTCATAGGGATTTTATCTTGAGCTTCACTTTTTGGCGATACAAATAATTGTCCTAATTGAAAATCATTATAGTATCGCTCCAATTTCATTAATTTAGTTTGTTTTAACTTTGACTCAAATGCCGCTACAGTGGAATACAGCATTTCTAAAGCTTGTATAGACCTCTCCTGCTTGTAGTGGCATAAAATGTCTTTCTGTTTGGCTGCAGCTTTATTCAATAGTTCTTCTTCCAATGGTTTAAAATAATCCAGCAACAACTTAACGTAGTTGAAACCTAAGTCTATATTCAGTTGTTGCCATTTTTTTAACAACTGGGGATGTGCTTCTCCATATGTTGGCATGCACAGCACACGCATCCCTCTAGGTATTATCCTATAATGCTGGCAAGCATCTAGATGGAGGCGTTCCGACTGTAATTTCTTAAATTTAAGTAAATCAAATTCCACTTCTTGCATACCTCTCAAAAAATGCCCATAATCCATATTGTTGTCACAATCTTCCATTTCAGTCTTCTCTAACACAAGACCCAGTAGTGGATTGTTGGCTGGTCATAACATTCTTGATAATTTTTGCTGTAGTTGAGCACTGGAGGGATTATAGTCTAGTTCCAAAGTAATGCCTTCATCCATGTCATGCTGTGAGCCACAAGGAAACCCAGAAGCAAAATATAACAAAAGGCCAGCTAGCACACAAAAGTCCAAGTTGGAAAAAAACAAACCAAATGAAGAAAAAAACAACAGGGCTACCACAACTGTAAGCATAAATTTATTAAAAATACACAAGTAAAAACAAGGGATAAGCGCTTTCACGTATTTAACGCTTCTTCAGAAACATAAACAATGAGTGCATCTACAATTCTTATACCCTATACAATTAACAAGCACCAGTCAAATGTTGATATTTGTAAAATTCAATAAAAATATTATTCATTTAAATTAGTTTATTTTGCGCCCCTTCAAAGCCACCCTTAAACAAACAGGAGCATTTATTCCAGGGTACTTGTCAGCCTGCAACCTAAGTTTCCATTGCAACTCTGCTTTCTCCAACTGAGTATTAAGACCCCCTCCCTTATATTTGGCTGTAGATTTTGCAGAACCTTAAAGAAAAAACTTATGTCCTTTGTTTTCAGCTACACACTTAGCCAGTGCATTTTTCATGTAATTTTTATTGATGTCATATAAATGTCTTAAAATCCTCTCTTTAAATTTTCTGCAAGTAGCCAAGTAAACAACTTGTGCAGTAGAGCAATCTGCATAACACTTAGGTTTAAAAATAAAGTTAAAGCGTGGATGCTGAAAAATCTGTTTTTTAGCAATAACAGAGCATGCACTGCAGGTCCTGCATGGATATGTACCTACTTTCTTAGAGCTGGGAGGCTGTCTTAATTGAACCTACAAATGAGGGAGAAAGGATACTCCATACCTTGGATATCCACAGACAACTTGGGTACTATTTTGACAGAACTAAATCTTTCAGATCATTGAATCAATTGTTTATTTCTTGTGAAGCTAAGAAGAAGGGACAACCTGTGTCAAAACAGACTGTTTCCAAATGGTTGTCTAAGTCTATTACCTTTCATTATACTTATGACAAATCTATTCCAGGCAGGGTCAAGGCCCACTCTACAAGGACTTTAGCTTCTCCAATGGGTTTTTGGAAAGAATTGGATTCTAGAAGTATTCTAGAAGCTACTACTTGGTCCTCTGTACATACTTTTACAAAGCACTGTAAGCGGGATTCCTTTTCTAGGTCTAGATCATGCTTTGCTAGGACGACTCTCCAGGAGCTCCTGGACCCTTCTTCTATACCCATATAGCTAAGGCTACTGCAACATTAATCAATATGAAAAACATAGTACCCTTGTGGAAGTTGAGCTTACCATAATAATACGTGTTTGAATGATCACTGCTTTAGTAGCCGCTCCCTCCCTCCACCCCCCTTGTTTTCTTTGGTGTGTTTTTATGCCAGGGTGTGGACATTTATTTATTTATTTATTTATTTATTTATTTATTTATTTTTAGTCTTTTCCTTTCAGGGTTCAGCCTCCCTGTCTCTGCTGGCAGTAAAGCTCTGAAGGGTTTTGCTCCCAAGCTTATCTTTTAGTCAGCTCAGTTCAAGCTGCTTGACAGTCTGGGTGAGTGGAAGTTGCCTTGAAGCTTTTGAGGCTAGCTGGCTGTTCTAGCCTTGGCAGGATATAACCCATATAAATAAGACTACTGCAGCAATGATTATTTGAACACCTACCAGATATGGATGCCTGGAACCTCCACCCCCTCTCGTCAAGATTGAGACTACTAGTTTAAGCTTCTCTAAATGAGTTACTGCATAACTAATACTCCCTACAGTTTTACTAGGCAGGTCTTAGTATTAAAGGAAATCCCCAGTGCTTAATAAAGTGGCGCACACACTAACTTGGATGCTATAGTCTAGGAACCCCTTCCTCTTGTTTTTCTCCATCCCAGCCTAGTCATATATACATTACAGAGAAATCAGTAACCTTACATTTTATCAAAAATACTTTTCTCAACATACTTTGATCCAAAACTCAGTTAATTTAACTGCTACAGCTTCTCATCTTTAGCTGCAATTATCTGTATACTAGTGCTCACTGACCTGTGTGATTACGGCTAGCTGAATGTTTCTGTTCTGCTGCCTGATCCACCTGGTGGCTCATTCCTAAAAATTAACAATTCAAAAAAAAAACTATGCATTATCGTTCTTTTTATTCCACTAGGCAATAATATACCCATTCTAAAAGATATCCTCTCCTGGATCTCTACTACAATTAAAAATGAAAAAATCATAGTGGGTGACAAAAATATTTACTGGTCAAACTTCTGCTCTAAGTTTCCATCCACTAATATTAACTGCTTTAATTTTACTCAGATAATTTCCTCTCCAACCTGTTTCACCAAAAACAATACAGAAGGCTTCATCCTAGACTAGAGCTTAGTGACCCAAACAAAATATCTTCAGCAGGTACTCTCCCTAATTTACTGAGCGATCATCTCCCTGCTTTCATAAGTTGGAACTTCCCCTCCTTTCATAAAGAACATCATTGTAAATAATCTCAAAACTTAACAAACTTTGACCTTCAGTCATTTATTAACATACTAAAACAGATAAACTGGAATTTCCTAAAACCATTCCTCTCAATGAGGCAGTTAATTACTTTAATGATTTATTTCTAGAAACCCCTTAACAAACTCGCTGCCTCCCGCACAAAAAGGATAAAACCCAATCACGCCCCTTGGCTACCTAAATCAACTAAAATACTGATACAAAATAGAGATAAAACCTGGAAAAAATTGCTAAAAAACAATAACCCATCTCACCTACAGAAGTACAGGCAACTTTGAATTCAAATCAAAAACAGGTAGCCAAAGACAAAAAAGAGTATTACCTAAAATTTCAATCTAATAATACAAACAAGCCCAAAAAATTCTGGTTATCCATTTCTTCTCTCCTCAACTACTCCATTCCCCAAAAAACTCACACAGAAATAGCCATTCTCTTTAATATCTATTTCATCGATACTATAGCCAACATCACAGCCAGCTTCCCACAATCCCAGTCCAACTCTATCAGCACTGCCACCACACCAGCAGGCTCATCCCACTACACCCATAACCCCACCTCCACACCCTCTCTCATATCTCTGCTAGTACGTCTACCAATCTCATACCTCCCTTATCCCAAAAGCCAGTGGCCACTACTACCATAAAAATTACTCCTCAAACTCAAACCAAGTAATAATGCAGCTGATGATCTACCTAATGAATTCCTACAACTCCCTGATGATGCAATTGCCTTCCCTGTTGGTATACTTATAAACAGGTCTGTCCTTGAATCATATGTTCCAATAACTTAGAAAAATACTTTTATTATACCCCTTCATATGGGTGGAAACCCCACAGAACTTTCCAATTACCATACCATTGCTATTCTCTCATCTATCTCTAAGATTCTTGAAAGATGTATACAAACTCACCTTCTGCACCATCTCACCAACAAGCAAATCATTTCATACACACAACATGGTTTTAGACCAGGACACAGCACTATGACCACCTTAATCTCCTCATGGAGATAGTGAATAAAGCTAGTGACTCTGGCAAAATAGTCTCTTCTCTCTTTCTAGATCTTTCAGAAGCTTTTGAAAATACCCCTATAAATAAAGAGCACTTTACCATACTCTCCCTAAGCAAAACAACTGTTGAAATAGTAACACACACTAAATTATTACAAGTAATAATAGATGAGCACAAAAAACCTTTCAGTTCAAACTATTCAGCACAACATCAAAAAACTCATCAGAAACTTGGCATCCTGCACAGGCATAAAAACTTCCTTACTCCATCTACTAAAATAACCCTTGCTATCACATACCTACTATCCTCTGTAATCTATGTCGCTCCATTATTTACAAACATACTATCCTACCTAAAATCTAAACTAGAAACTTGTTATAATACAATTCTAGTTTCGCTAGTAATGCCTCTTTTCTACCCACCAGTGTACCACATTACACTGTCTCAAATGGCTAGAATTATCTCACTATCTATCCTACTTGCAACTGACAACCACACACAAAATAACATACAAACCATCAGTATGTCCTGCACTCTCCTCACTTCTTAGCATCTACCAATCCAAATGCTCGTTTAGATCAGAAAATCAACACCTTCCAAAGGTTTATAAACCTAACCTACCAGTAGGCCAACTTCTATAAAACCTGGAATGCTCTTCCTGTAATGATTCAATCCATTCCAAAACTCTCACCCCTTTAAAACTTCACTACATAATCATTTTATATCCTCATGGATCTGCAACTGCACTTTAACTTTCACCTCCAACTCCTAAATTCCTCATTTCTACTCACTATACATACAGTAGAGAATCGATAATCCAACCTAATTGGGACCTAGGGTAGTTTGGATAATCAAAGTGCTCAGACAATCAAAAATATAATTGAACCAGATAAAAAACTCAACTCTTGTTTTTTTTTTTTCTGCACACAGGAATACACATTTCAACCATTCAGTGATTCCAGTGGACAGTAAAGAATATATCTGATGTTGTTAGTCTTCTTTCCATTCATCACTGATGGGTTCAGTTCCAAGCCCTCGGAACCAAGTCAGCCTATTAGCAAGCTTGCGCCAGCCAAAAAAACTCTCGAGTTAAGTCTCTACTCAGAATGCCCTTCTCCCTGTTACCTCAGATCTCGTTTGCCACGTAGCTGTAAAGCTATGTTACACCCGAACTCTCAGCTAAGAGAAACCTTTTTGATATTTGTGTAAAAATTTTTGGATATCTTCATATTTTATTAAGCGATTAGTATTTTTGGTATCATTTCTTCTGTTTAACCTTGTTCTTTCCTCTCTACCCAGCTGTTACCATTGGTAAACTTTCAAATACCATTGTTGGTACAGCCTTTCTTCCCTTACCCAAGTTGTCATTGTTTCCCCTGTTTAACCTGTTAGCTTTAACCTTTATTCAGGTGTTCCCCTTTTCTTCTCTACATACCAGTATATTGTTATATTTGTGATTTTTTGAACAGAGTTGACTTCATTATAGTTGGATTATACAGCTGACCTGTGGTGCTTTTCTACCAAGATGTCAGATAAGAAGGATACTTCAGGTTTTAATCCAAATACCACGATAATAGTCATGGACACAAGACACAAAGCAGCAATCACAGCAGTTTAATATCAACTTAGCACTTCGGCACCAAGCCTTCAACGAGTACAAATCCATTCACTTTTTCACTTCATATATATACACACATAAAATTAAAGCACTTGTTAATTAATTAAATAATTAATCAATCAAACAATTAATTAATGCATTAAATTATATGGTTTACCTTTACATGTGCATAATGCACATGAATGAAATACAAAAGTCCGAAAGGACTTTTTCAAGTTTTCGGAAAGCCAAAAACAGAATGCATCGAATATGGACCTTTTCCCCACTGCAGTTCGACCTCGGAGTTAGAATAATAAAGTAGGGGGTGTGGGGGTGCAGCCCCCCACATGGGGGTGCAGGGTGCACAGCACCCCTGCATTATGCTTTGTCTTTGAATTGAAGTTTGAAAATCAGCAAATCTGGTTTTCAATTTGCTGATTTTTGAACTTCGGTGCAAATCGGAATGACGATTTTTGTCATTCCGGTTCGCATAAAGGGCCATTCAGTAGGTTGATTTTCAACCTTTCAAAGGTAAACCAATTATATATTTCCAGTTAACATCCTTATTTAACACATGAGATTCCAAAGTATTGTACTTTAAAATAAAAGTTTCTTTTTTCAGTAACTTTTCTTTAATATATGAACCTTCTCCCAATGAAACTTTTATTTTTTCCAGAATACATCTTTGTAGACAGTCTGGTTCAGCATTGTGTGCAGTCATAAAATGTTGTCCTAAAGGGATTTCTATTTTACAATTTTTAATGTCCCTTATGTATTCTTGTAAATGCGTTTTAAACACTCTCCCTGTTTCTCTTATATAGTAAAGGTTACAACTACACCTAAGGGCATAAATTATTTCTTCCGTAACACATGTATAGAGATCTCTAGGTGTAAACTATATAGGAGAAACAGGGAGAGCATTTAAAACTTGGGTTGCCTTATCCACGGACTCCATCTTGTACTCATCCTTCAGCCATCTCAGTTTTGAAGCCTTCTGCTCTGACATCCTTCTTGGAACCCATCACCTCGGCGCCTGCAGTGCATCTCACTCCAGCTCTGAGTTTGTCCCTTTGGTCTTTGGTTCCGCTGAACTGGTCCTTCCTCAAACTGGAGATTGGGGGACATGCACATCGGCCAGGGGTATGGAGCCGCATCTCTCCTCGGTTCCATCTTTGGGGTGATGACTCCTTCCTCGCCGATCCTGCTTGAGGCTCCATCCATAGGGGTGGGTTCGTCGGAGTAGGGTGTGACCCCAGTCCCAAGGTTGTCTTTCTTGGTTCCAGACTCCCATCCCTCTTCAGGCAGGCCTGCCTTCCATGCGATGGAGAGGGCTCTTGCTTCTGGCAGCACTCCTTTGATGTCGGAACCCCAGTTTTCACCCCCTGAGCTACAGCTGTCACAGACCACCCCCCTGGGACACCAGGCAGAGAAGCCACAGGACACCCCTGTTCAGGGTACCCACTCTTCCGAGTCCTCCTCAGAGATCCCCCATTGAGGAGCCCCCTTGAAAGAAGACATGCAAGAGGAAGCACATGGACTCACCCACGGAGTCCTTAATGGAAGACATGGATTACAATGATGGTGAAGGGTCCCCACTGTCACCTACTGATAATGTCGCCTTTAGAGACATCCTGGAGATGTAAAAGCAGAGAGGTGACTGGATGCCCACCAACCCTTCATCTGAGGAGTCTGTATTCTTGCAGGCTTTCCGCGCCTTGCCTTCTACATCTTGGATGACCCCGCCTGCCGACGAGCTCATCCAGCTCATCGTGCAGCATGCTTGGAAGAACCCTGATTCTATTGAGATGATCCCTCAGAGACCAGACAAAATTCTTTCCTCTCCCAAGGAGAACCTGCATTCATCCAAAGGGTTACCAGTTGATGCTATGGTGGTGGTGGCCATGAAAAAGGACTTGGCTAAGGAAAGTCCCGCTGTCCACCCACCCAACAGGGAGTCCCAGGCAGTGGACTGACTTGGGAAGTGTGTTTTTGCATCAGGGACCTTTACTATATGGTCCCTGAATTATTTGGGACATTTTACGAGGCTCCAGAGGGACTTGATCTCCGAACTCTCTGGGACACTCACAGGACAGTTGTCTGATGAGGTCAGGGACAAAGTGGCCTTGCAGCTCCCAACCCTGGAATCAATATCCAACTCGTCCATGAGGTTGCTGTCACACATGGCCGAAGGGGTGGCTAGAGCAGCAGGTTTGGGCATTGTTATGAGGCGTCATGCCTGGATGCACATTTGTGACCTCACGGATCCCTTCAAGTCTTTCTTTCTGAATGCTCCCATCCAAGCTTTGTCCCTTTTTGGCTCCAAAGTGAAGGACATGCTAGCCAGGTGCGAGCAAGATGGAAAAACCCTGTCTGCCATAGGCCTATGGTTTTCCAACCCTCAGCGTACCTTCTCCTGGAATCAGAGGAGGGGAAAAATGTGGCATAAGAAATCTCAGGGTCCTTTCTGTGTGGAACATGGTGATGATCCTCCCAGAGGCAGAGGGGGTAACAGTTCCAGAAGATGCCCCAATAGAGGCAGAGGGGGGTCCTCGTAACCAAAGTTCTGGGGACTCTTTCTCTGAACAGCTTTATCAGCGCTCCTGAGGGGCAGCCCAATTGCTTACCTCTGGAAACAGTCGGGGGTTGTTTCTCTCTGCACCAAGCTGCCTGACAATCTAACACCACCGATCACTGGGTGCAGGACATTATCACCAGAGGTTACACCATTCCCCTTTCTTCTCAGACAAAATTTCCAAGAAAACTTCCCGACATTCCACCCAGTCAAAGGGAAGAAGCAACTTCAAAGATTATAAAGCTTTCTCAAAAAAGAGCCATCCAACCAGTCCCACTAGACCAGCGCGGATCCTGATTTTACTCGAGATTCTTTTTGGTACCAAAAAAGACAGGGGACTGGAGACCCATTCTGGATCTCAGCAGTTTAAACAAGTCTGTCACCCAAACCATATTCTGGATGTTCATGGTTCAGTCCATCCTTCCCTTTTTAAGAGAAGGCGATTGGATGTGCTCTATAGATCTCCGGGATGTGTATTACCACATCAAGATGGACAAACGCTCCAGGAGTCTGCTTCACTTCTGGCTAGGAGCCAGTTATTACCAATTCTGTGCCTTGCCATTTGGTCTCTCTACAGGCCCCAGAGTGTTCACGAAATGCATGACAGTGGTAACAGCTCACTTGAGACTAAATGGATTCTGGGTGTTTCCATATCTAGATGACTGGCTCCTTACCATCTCCACCGAGCATCTTCTGGTAATAGCACTGCACTATACTCTTTCTCTCTGGCAAAATTGTTGGGAATAACAATACATTGGGAGAAATCAAACCTTATCCCTACACAACAAATTAGAGAAGTGTTCAATACTCAGTCCTGTCTGGCATCACTCCCACTTCACAGACTCCATCGATTGAGGCTTCAACTCTGGGTGGTACTATCTCAAACAACAGTCTTTGCAAAGGAAGTTCTTCAGGCCTAGGTTCTATGGCTGCGTCAATTCCAATAGTACCTCTAGCAAAGCTACATATGCCGATTCTGCAATGGCTTCTTCTCTGTCAGTGGTTCCCAAACTATCACCCCCCCCCCCGATTACCAGATTCAAATAACCAACTCCTGCAAACAGGACCTGCTTTGGTGGATGAGGCCAGATGTAGATCTTTGGAGTCACCCTTTCAAACCCCTCAGCCCACACCCATTGTGACCACAGATGCTTCCCTGATCAGGTGAGGGGGCCATTTCCAGGAAAGACTGTCCAAGGCACATGGTCCACCCCAGAGGCCCACATGCATATCAGTGTTCTGGAACTGAGAACCGTGCTGTTAGCGTTGCAGGCTTTCCATTCGGCTCTCCCTTCCAGGACAATTGCAATTCAGTCAGAATATATGTCAGTGGTCTGATACATCAACAAGCAAGGAGGAACCAAGTCCTACCCCCTTTGTTGAGAAGCCATGAGAATTTGGCAGTGGGCGATAGCTTCCAACCACTTTCTGATAGCAATGTATACCCCGGGGAGCTCCAACGTGATTGTGGACAAACTGAGCAGATGCATCCTCATGCCCTACAAGGGGTCCCTCAACCCCAAGGTGATGTCTGTAATCTTTAGCCACTGGGGCCAGCCTTGCTGCAATCTTTTTGCTTCTCCATCAAACACCAAGTGAAGCAACTATTTCGCCCTACTTGCCCCAGAGGGGGAGTCACCGAGGGATGCTCGGATCCATGATTGGCCCACAGGACTTCTTTATGCTTATCCTCCCATCCCTCTGATCCCACAGTTTCTAAAGAAAGCTCTTCGGTTGAGATGCAAGGTGATCCTCATTGCCCCATTCTAGCATCAACAAGTTTGGTTTCCCTTCCTTCGGCCTCACCTAGTATACCCACTGTAAATTCTGGACACTCTACCAGATCTGATTACTCACCCCCAAGGGTTGACTCACCCAAATCTGTTCAGTCTCAAGCTGACAGCTTGGTTTCTCCACTTTCATTAGTCACCAGACAAGCTAGTCTCTCCTCACCTGTTCAAGACATCATTCTGGCCTCTCACAAACAATCCATGAGAATACTATATCAGGATAAATGGAAAAGGTTCTCCATCTGATCCAAGGATAACATGCTAGACCCGTATTCTGCTTCAGCAACTGCAGTGCTTCAATACTTGGCTATGTTTTTTGATAATGGAGCCTCTGCCTCTATGGTATGAGTGCATCTAGCGGTGATTTCCAATTTCCACAATGGTATAGACGGCACCCCTCTTATCTCTTTATGCATTTGCAAGGCTTTCCTCAAGGGGACCTCTCATCTCAGGCCTCCTGTCAGCCCATGCAACTTCACTCTAGTCCGTCAGTCTTTGACTCAAAAACCCTTTGAGCCTGCTACTAAGTCTGACCTAAAGTTTTTGTCTTGGAAATCTTTATTCCTGGTAGCCATTACCTCTGCCAGAAGAGTCTCGGAGCTGCAGGCATTGTGTATCAAGAGGCCCTTCCTGGTCTTTCATAAAGACAGAGTGTCACTTCGTACGAATCCATTCTTTCTTCCTAAAGTTGTTTCTGAATTCTCCATTAACCAGACCATTGATATATCAGTGTTTTTTTCCAAATTTTACCAATAGAGGAGAGGATTGCCTTCACTCCTTAGACGTACATAGGCAATTGAGATTTTACCTAGACAGGACCAAACCTATCTGTAAATCTGAACAGCTTTTCATTTCTTTTTCTGGACCCAAAATGGGAGAGGCTGTTTCCAAGGTTACATTATCAAGTTTGCTAGGGTACTGCATACGTTTCATCTATTCCCTCCATAATGAACCCATGCCAAAAGTTAAAGCTCACTCCACTAGATCTATGGCAACATCTATAGTATTCTATTCCTGGGCTTCCATGGATGACATCTGTGCAGCAGCTACTTGGGCTAAACCTCATACTTTTATCAATCATTACAAATTGGACCTGGCTCCAGAGGGAAAGCTGCCTTCGGCTCAATGGTACTCAGGAATGTTCTTCCATAAGGGCCACCCATGGAACTCAAGGTAGCTTGGGATTCTGTCACATCAGTGATGAATGGAAAGAAGATTAACAACATCAGATAAAGAAATTATATCTTACCATAATGTTCCATCTGTGTTGTTCATCTTCTTTCATTCATCACTTCCCACCCTCCTTCCCCCTCCAAAGGCTCCTGGGGATGCTTTGGGTCTAAGTGGTGCCCTCAGGTACTTGCGCAGAAGTGGCCTTGGCTTTACTTCCTTTTCTTAGCAAACTCGATCTGAGGTAACAGGAAGAATGGCATTCTGGGTAGAGACTTAGCTTGAGAGTATTTTGGCTGGAGCGAGTGTGGTAATAGGCCGACTTGGTTCCAAGGGCTCAGAACCAAACCCATCAGTGATGAATGAAAGAAGATGAACAACACAGATGGAAAGTTATGGTAAGACATAACTTCTTTTTTTTCACACAAAAGCTGGCTACAAGCTCAAAAAACATGCTCATGTGAATATGCATAATGTCTACATATTCAGACTTTATGATTTTTCCTACCCACAAACTTTGGAAGGCTGGTTCTGATAATTGATGTTTCAGATAACTGCATTTGGATAATCAACTCTCTACTGTACTACTCAGTTCATTCTATTCCTAAATTCCTCATTTCTGCTCACTTTCACCATGCATTCTACTCAAGTCCTACTACTTACATTCGTTCTCCTGTTATGTTGAATAACTGACTTGACTTCTTTTTTTTACTTCTTTCACTACTCTACACCTTAATCCAACCTAATTTCTCACTAAATCTCCATCCTCACTTTCCTACTCTCATCTGACTTCAATCTACAAAAATTCTTCATCTTAAATTGAACATTTATCTTACTATATAAAATGTCTCTACAGTTATATATATTCATTTTTATTATGTACTCTGTTGTGTTCACAATTTTATATGTATTCATGTATGTTTAATTCACTTGTATCTTATTTGTTTTTCTATCTCTTGGAGCTTTTCTCCCTGGGCCTCCACTGAAAATGAGCTGTTCAGGCCTGGTGGACTATCCTGCTAAACAAATGCCAACAAAGAAATAAATACATATATAATACTGTTATGGCAAGTACAGCTTTCACACCACTTGTACTTTCTAGACTCAACTTAAAACACTACCAGAGGTGGACTTTCATTTAGCAATCCCTTTATCTTTGTCTGTACTTTTATCAATCCCTGCTAGGGTAGTTAGTCTCTAACTTGCAGTCCAAATGTCTACTTACAAGCAACACTACTGAAATTAAATTATGTAAGTCTGTGAAACAAATAATAGTGCCTGTATTAAAGGGTACGCAAATCACTGGACAATACAGTTAGAAAAGAGCCAAATACGCAGGCTGACATAAAAATGTACTCTGGTATTTGACAAGTAAAGATTCTGTGATGGTCAGTAGTACTTATAGAGATATACAGATACTCTCAGGTTGACACATTGCTGCTGATGAAACAGGAAGCAATGAAGTCCATAACTGAACCTCCATTATGTGCCCACAATAAGTAATGAAGAATGCAGTAGCATTACAAATTAAAACAATCTTAAGCTGTACTACAACAATGTCAGCACTGCAGTGGACAGTTACAAAGTTTGCACAGCATCTTGTTCGTGGAATATGTAGAGACAGAAAGCCCCACTCAATAGCCACAAGTGCAGACAGACATACATAAGATGTGCCAGATATTAGTAGTCAAACCGTCTTAGTCATCTGTACTGCTTCTGGTTTTGATGTATTTGTCTCTCCTGTGTGAATAAATGGCACTTGTACTATGTGCAAGTATGCCCTGTGGGGACAGAGACTACCTGTGCTGTACACTGCTATGGTCTTCATGGATGGACAACACCTATGCTGTACACTAATGTGCTTCTGGAAAACAATCACTGTCTGTGTTGAGCAATGTTGCTACTAGTTTAACTGGAAATACCTGTGTCATGAAGTGCTGTGCCCTGTATGGACAATCAGTTACTGTGTTGTTCATTGATGTGGTCTATGTGAATAAATAGTATCCATAGTACCTGTGCTATGCACTGATTTGATCTCTATGAACAGACAATTTCTGTGTTGCTCGTATATGTGGCTTGCCTTAAAAGAAAGCTGTTGTGTTGTGCAATTGTGTGACCTGTATAACTAGACAGAAGTTGTGCTCTGATGTGGCCTATGGGGACAGATAATTCCTTAATTCTGTGTTGATGTGATGTATTTGTCTATCCAGAGTGTTTGTTGTGTAGTGGGTAGCCTGAATAAGTATATAATCACTGTTTTGTGAACCAGTTTGAACTGTGTGGAGAGGTACTGCCTGAGCTGTGCAATGATGTAGTTTTTGTGGAAAGACAGTAGCTCTGTTGTACTCAAGTGTTACCTTTGTGAACAGAGGGTATCTGCATTGTGATCAACTGTGCCTTTCTGTGCAAACAATTAATGTACTGTGCACAGGTGTGGTCTCTACAGACAGGTAGATTCTGTTTTGGGGAATTTCATGACATATGGCTGGAGAACTTGATATGAATACCAATTTGGTCTGTATGAACAGTTGTACCTATGTTGTGTACTGTTGTAGCCTGTGTTGGCATATTGTACATCAGCTAATCACTTGTGTGGCTTGTGCACACATGTGGCTAAGGTGTACATTGATGATTTCTGTTAGGACTAACAGTGCCCATGCTATCTAGTGTTATTGTGCATATGTGCAGGGAGTTACTGTGTTGTACACTGGTGTAGGCTGTGTGGACAGACCATACTATGTTATTTAGAGACTGGCCTGTGTTGGCAAATTGTCCTTGTGCTGCGTAGTGACATGATTTGTGTGGGTGGATAGTGCCACACAGTTGTACTATGCATCATTGTGTCCTGTATAGACAGTGATAATGACCTAGCTACTATAATTTGCACCCCGTAGGATACACAGTGCTTCTAGTGAGGTCTCAGCTAGAATAGAAACTTCAGTAAGACAATGTGCCTCCGTGTTGATTATTAACCCTTCAGATACTATATAGTTGTGAAGATATATTTGCCAAATCAAATAAATTTATCTTCAGAAATGAAGAAATGTATGTGATTTCATAAGTTTCCGTGCATAAATATGGAAATGTAATTTTCAGCAGAAGTATGGCTTGACAGCAACAGCTGTGAATTCTTGTGCTTCAGAGAAATTTAAGAAAATTAGAAGCTGTGCATTCAGAAATGTTTTTCTCACACTGAGAGGATTAGCTGGGAAGACTGAAAAAAACAATGTGCAACATTCCTGAATGACCTTGGGAAAGAAATCATAAGGATATTTTACTCCTACACTTTTCTTGAACAGGAAAATACAAAATAACAGCACTGAAATGCAAATCAAGCAACCTATGTAAACTGAGAGAATTTATTAAACATTTGATCTGATGTCAGTTTTCATTCTATCCTCAACTGCTGGATTCTGATCCTATCTTCAGATCTGACTAAGCTGTTACTAAAGTTCATGGACACCAAAGAACTCTCGAGCTCCTCCCTTACCCATAATGCACCAACCCCTAACATACCCCAGATCTCGTTTGCCGCTTTTCGCAAAAAGACCTGGTCTGCCTTAGCTCTCACTTTTTCTCAGATTAGTGTTTTTTTTCTCTTAAAAAGTTTCCCTTTTTTTTCTGTTGCTAATCTTATAAATTTTGTACTCCCTTGCCTCTTACACTTAGTGTAATTTTTGTCTACCATCCTTGGTAATATATTTCTGTTTTTTCTCCTATCCTACACATTAGTGTAATCTTACCTATCATTGCTGGTATTTTCTCATAGATAAACTGCATTGTCTAAGAACAACTAGGAATCTTACCCAGTTCAATGAACAACTATTCTTAGATTCTCTAAAAAAACCCACAACTGATCCGCTACCAATTTTCTACCACTGGATGAAGCAGTCAACTACTTCAATAGTCTTTTTACATATTCTAGACAGTCTTGCCCCAATAAGTACCCAAAGAGTAAAGCATAACCATGCCCCATTGCTAACTAAATAAACTAAACAGTTACTTACCTTCAGGGATAAAGCCTGGAAGGAATGGCATAGAAACAGAACCACAAAACTTGAATTCAGATATACACAACTCCATAGCAATGCCAAAAAGCAAGTCATCAATGACAAAAAAAGCTACTTCTCCACCAAACTCACTACCCAACAAAATAACCCCAAATTGTTCTGGAACTGTCTCCTAAATCCTGGTACTCAACACAACCCGTCCCCATCTCCTGACAAAGGCCCTCAAGAAATTGCCCAAGCCTTCAATTCTCATTTTATTGATACTTTCCAAAAACTTGTTAATGATTTCTCTCTACAAACTAACTAACGTATAATCGGCAACATAAATGACAATACACTCTCTAACCCCACCCCCCATATCAGTTGTAATTCCAACAAAAAAAATCCATTCCTCTATTTACATTACAACCAGTGCCCACCTCTCTAGTTTGTAAACTGCTCTCAAACCTAAAACCATGCTCCTCTTCTTCCGATGGCCTTCCAGCTGAATACCCAAACCTTGCAGCAGATTCTATAGCTCTTCCAATTAGCATTCTCATTAACTGATCAATCTCTGAATCATATGTCCCACAACTATGGAAAAACTCAATTATTACATCCCTTCGCAAAGGTGGTCACACCAGTGATCTAACTACTGGCCCATCTCCATACTTTCCCCTCTATCTAAAATTTTAGAAAAGTGTATTAATTCTCAATTGCTAAAACATCTCACAGACAATAATCTGCTCGCACCCATCCAACATGGTTTTCGGCCAGCACACAGCACAACAGCCTTACTGTCATTTAACAACACTGTATACAAAGCAGGCCTACTAGCATCAGTGATCCTACTAGACCTATTAAATGCTTTTGATAGTGTCCCACTCAAAACTACTTTTACAACTTGAGACTGTAAACTGCTTCCCACACACACTATCCTGGTTCCACAACTATCTATGCAACAGAAAACAATCTGTTAGATAGCAAAGTTGGCAATCAGATTACCTACTCAACAACATAGGCGTTCCCCAAGGGTCTGTTCTTGGGCCCTTGCTTTTTAACATATTTATTAATAATCTTCATAAACCATCCCTGCAAAGTACACTCATTCAATACGCGTACGATTCGACAATAATTACATCCTCTAACAACATCTCAGATCTCCTAAAGTTAACACAAAATGCATTTACTTCCATCAAATCCTGGCTTAACGAAGCTCAACTGCTACTTAATCCCAAAAAATCTAAACTTTTACTCTTCACAACCAAACCTCTAATGCTAGACTTGAAAATATTCTCTCAAAACAGTACAGAAATTGAAATTGTAAAAAAAGCCAAATTACTTGGCATCACAACTGATGACAAATTATCCTTTGAGAATCGTATACTCAACTCAATCAAAAAGACCCATTTTAAGCTTGGCAAACTCTATAGGCATAAACTCTATTTGGACAAGTCTACCAAGTTGAAACTCGCTAATAGTCTACCTCTACCTTCCCTCCTCTAATGTTGCCCCATTTTCACTAACCTACACACATCTCTCCTGAACAAACTGCAGTCATGCTACTATAAAATAACCAAGTTTGTCTCCAACATGACAACTCACACACATCATTGCCTGGCCATTAAATCTATAAACTGGTTTGAGTTCCCTCATTACCTACATTACTCCCAACTTACTCTCACCCATAAACTACTAAATAATCCAAACGTCTGCCCATCCCTTCAAACTATAATACAAACACACACCCCTACTCGGCATCTTAGGTCCTCTAACAAACAACTCTTATCCATAACTAAACCCAACAAAAGAGCTGGACAATGTTTCTATTCCCATGCCTTTGCCAAACTGTGAAATGCACTCCCTCTCTCTCTTACTCAACTAGCCTCTTTAAAAACATTTAAATTTGCACTAAAAGAACACTATCTCAATAACCTTGTCTGTTCTTGTCATATAATTAAACCACCTTAAATGTTTTGGCCACTATACTCTACAAATACTTTTACTAACTTAATATAGTTGCAATTTACACTATCTGTCTTTGTATCCAATCTCTCTTGCCTTCTTTATTTCTGTGGCTGAATAAACAGAATTGATTAAACAGTATTCTTACTTATGAGAATATACAAACAGAATTACTAAAAATCTAACACACTGGGTTTATTTTCTTATATTGTATGCCTCTATAATATGTATTTGTCTTGTATATCCACTTCAATTTGTGTTGTGTAAAATGTTTCTTGACTTTCAAAGTTAAGCTGATGTTATGTAAAAATTTCTGTGATTGTATGGAGCTTTTCTCCATGGGCCTCCACTGAAAATGGGTCATTGGCCCAGCGGAATTTCCTGGTTAACATATGTCAATAAATAAATAATAAATAATACTTATATATGTGGGTATAAACTTCTTTCTGATGACCATGTGTTATGCATTTATTGCTTGGACCCACACCATGTACAGGAGGATTGTTTAATTTGCAAAAACTTCAATCCTAGGGCAGTAGCCAACAGAAAAATACGTTCATTTTAAAGGGATTGCTTCCATCTAAATTTGGTGAAGTTCTTTCTGGGGCTCAATCCCCCAAAACAAAAACTAAGGAGGCTATGACTAAGTCTCCAAGACTCTCTACTTCCTTGACTCCATCTTTGGAGCAGTTGAAGAAAAAGCCAAGACTAGATCCGGAATCTATTCAGATGCATTTTCTGTCAGATCTGACCAAAAAAAATTGATGGATCCAAGTTCTGAAGATCCTGTCCAGGACTAAATAATCTCCCACATTGGACCCAGTAAATTCCAAGGTTCCCTCACCATTTTTGGAAAGAAGTCATTCCAGGTCACCATCTCTTGCCTTTACTCATTCTTTCAGGAGTTTGACTGAGGAAGATGTGGACAGAATGATGAGGAGGTTCCTCTCAGTGCAGATACATATGAGTGTTCTCCCGGCTCCTACCTTCTTGGAGCAGGAAGTCTGTCCATCTGCCACTCCACCGCTAATTGCTCCTTCTCTGATCCATCCAGTTGTTTGAGTCCTGGATCAAAATCTTCAGGGTCTGTCCAGCTCAGATCTGAAGATGCCTTTATCTTCAGATCTGAAGCTTTGTCTGAGTGTACCGTCTCCAAGTTCTTCAGATCTAGATGATTCTCGGAGCTGAAGTTGTCTTGTTGGGTCCAAGGTGTTAGACTCCAACTCCTTAGTTTTTGGTGTTGTCTCAGCCCTCAGAGCTTTGGCATTAGATAGCTCAGCTCTGACTTCCTTCTCGGAGAGATTGCTCTTGGGGCACAGGGAGGCAACAGGCCAGAAGTCTGCCTTCGCAAAGCCGATGTCTTCCTTCCCCCCAGAGTGGCCTGCCTTCTAGGTAGTGAAGATAGCATTTTCTGCTTCGACAGGATGGACAGATCCAACCCCCTTGAATCTTCAGTCTGGTTCCCAAATGTCTCTGCGTTTATAGATACATTATTCTACGCGACAGGGACAGCCAGCTCAAGACCTCCAGACCACTCAGCAGGGTTTTATGATCTCTTCTAACACTTCTTGAGAAAATTCCACCAAGGAAGCCCCTAGGAAGAGGAAGTGCAAGACGAGGTACTGGCTCTCCACAAGAGTCAGTCACTGAAAATGGTTATGAGGGAGATCAAATCTTATTAAATCTTACTACATATGATTACTTTGATCAAGAAAATACTAATACTCATACCATGAGAGATAGTAATGAAAATTTAGAATTGGGGAATACAAATAATGCCACTGTTGTTGAATTTACTAACAAATCAAATACATCTTTGATACACAATGACATTTTATTCCTACAAACTTTTATATTGATTTGGACCCGAACAACTATTTTGATGAAGTGAATCAATGTCTTACAACTATTAATTTAGAACAAATAAATAGTGAATTTCTAAGTAATCCAATTATAGTAACTAACAGTCATGGTGATTACAAAATATTCAATTATTCCAAAAATGAAATGGATAGCCAACATGCTAACCTTTTTTCAAGAGGTTTCAATTTTGTACCATGTCGTAAAGGTAAATTAGTAAATTCACTTATTGAATTGAAATTATTTAGTAGAAAACTAAATTTGAAGACCTTCTTTAAGGAAACCAAAAATGACAATAGGTTTATTCATGATAGCAATAAACTGACCAAACCCAGTGTTTTCAATCCTCCAATGAAGGACAAAGTAGCCTTATTTGAAAAATTGACTGAAATGGACATTAGGAAGTTTCATCAACAATACAGGAGACCCACACATACCAATATGACTAAAGAACAACAAGCCACCCTTGACTATATACTAGGTCTTACGGACACTAGGATAATGAGGACGGATAAAGGCAGTGGGGTGGTAGTAACGGATAAGGGGGACTACATTTCCTATATGACTACAATGCTACTTGGTGATTCATATTCTGAAGTAAGTCAGAATGAAATTAACATTGCTTACCAAAGAATTGATATTCTATTGGAGGATATGTTAATGCAAGGTGAAATTTTGGAGGATGAATACGACTATATGAAAAATGATTATCCTTTTATTAGTGGAATATTTGGCATACCCAAGATTCATAAGGGTCTGAATAATCTACAATTTAGACCAATAGTAGATGGGAAGAGAAGCAAGACCTGCTTCATTAGTCAATACTTAGACTATTACTTTAAAATGGGTATGGCCAAATTTCCATATATTACCAAGGATTCTTGGGACTTCTTAAGGAGGATGAATGAATTTAAGATGCAAGATGGTTATATTTTTGTTACTGTGGATGTGTGTAATCTTTTCACATCTATTCCACATGACATAGGTTTGATTTGGTTAGAGGAACAACTTTTTGAATCTAAAATATACGATCAAACTAGAATTAATACACTGATTAATCTTATGGACATTGTATTACACAACAATTTTTTATTCTTCGAAGGAAATTATTACCAACAGATTGATGGTGTGGCCATGGGGGCAGCTTGTGCCCCCATGTATGCAAACCTAATAATGACTTATTGGGAATATAATTATGTATTTAAAAGTATATTTCAGAAACACATTAAAATGTACTCCAGGTACCTGGACAATATTTTCATCGTCTGGGACAATGATGAAAAGGCATTACATACCTTTCTTGAATATATTAACAATAATGTTCGATTTTTGAAATTTACACATAATATTGGTTATGATAATATTACCTATTTAGACGTCGAATTAACTTATAATAAGAATAGTGGTTGTTTGAAATCCAATATATATAGAAAATCGACGTTTTCAAATTCCTATCTTCACTATGACAGCTGGCACCCTGACCATCAGAAAAAGGCAGTTGTCAAGGGCCAGATGGTCAGGGCGGCCAGGATGGTCAGTGATGAGGGGGAATTTATTAAGGAATTGGAATTTATGGCATCTATGTTCCTTAATAGGGGTTACCCAAAATTCCTTTGTGAAAAAGTTATACAGGAAGTTAAAAATAAGAGACTTACAGGATTATATCAGGCCATATTAAGTCATGGTTATAGTAGTAATAAAACAAATACAAATAGTATGGATACCAATCAGTTGCCTGTGTATATTTCTGTGTATGATGATTCTTTTGAAATTATTAAAAATATAATCAAAAGAAACTGGGGGATATTGATAAATGACAATACTATGACACATATGTTTCAAGGACAACTTAGGTTTGTATATAAAAAAATATATATGTCCCTCAAAGAATTTTTTGAGAATAAGATGGAATCTCACAGGGACAAAACTAACAGGTCAGTTGGTAATTTCAAATGTGGGAGATGCACAGTCTGTACTCATATTAAAAGTACAAATGATAGACTTGTGGTTAACTTCCATAATATTAACATTGAAGGGCACTTTAATTGTTATACCTCTAATGTCATATATATTGCACTTTGTCAAAATTGTAAGGCATTCTATATAGGTAAAACTAGCAGACGATTTAGGAATAGGATAAAAGAGCATCTGCTAGACATACAACATAAGAAAACTACGAATGCCCTAGCTAGACATATACAATCCAATATAAATCATACTTTTAAATTTTGTGTTATTCAACACATAGAATATGATGCACGGGGGAAAAACACAAAATATGATTTAGATGTTAATGAATTAAAGTGGCAATTATTGTTGAATGCATACAACTGGCCTGGGTTGAATGAATATTGTAGTATAAAACCCATTCTAAAAAACAATTACATCAAGTGGTAGACTATGACATAGTATTAATATATTAATAAATCACTATATATGTATAAAACTTTTGTGAAATAAAGAAATAACAGCTAGAGATAACATAACACCTTATAAATTTCATACATAAACATTTATATATTTCATTCATGCAACAATCTGTTAATAGTTAATATTAACCAACGTACACTACATAGATATCATGAATTATGATATATCAGTTTATACCATTGGTATCTATTACATTGTTATTTTTTTCATTAGAATATAAAATACTTGGAATAATTAATGTTCATAATGTTATTAATGATGTAAATAATATTTAAACTGGTAAATGGTTAATATTATATGTTTTTGTTTTTTATTTTAAATCACATATATTATGAGACACATATCAAAGCTTTATGAAATATTAAAATGGAGAGGGGTAGTATAATTAAGTAACATTGTATACATATATTTATATATGTTAATATAGTTATTTATTTAATGTATTTTTAATTTTATTTTATTTTATGTGTATAAACATTTGAAGTGACATTTTACTTTAACATACTTGTAGTATAAAATTTAGTTAATAGTTTAATTGTATTTTAAGTGATTAATTAGGGTGTGACTTGTGTATTTAAGCAAGGTAGCAACTACAATGTGTATTCTGAAGAAGTTCGTCTTATCGTCCGAAACCCGGGTAAATTCGTGTTGTGTTTCTGTGTCTTTTATAATAAACCATCCATTATTGCTGTGGAATTCGTATCACCTTTCTTCAGCGTGGAATTATATTGTTTGTGAGTTTGCTGTGGCATCACCTGGTTGCCTGGACTCCTAGGTCCTTTTTATTACCAGTTTATATTGTTTTTTAAGGAAATTTTCAGTCACTGAGGATACTGACTTTGAAGGAAAAGGGTCCCCACAATCACTTCCAGAAGACATCTCATTTGGAAACATTCATGAGATCCTTAAGCAGAGAAGTGGTTGATCCTTCAGCAACCCTTCATCAGAGGAATTGGTATTTCTGGAAGCCTTTGGAGCTGGCCCGTCTACCTCGTGGGTTACTCCACCCACTGATGAGCTCATTGATTTGGTCTCTAGGTAGGCATGGAAGGAACCTGACTCAGTTGAGCTAATCCCTAAGAGGCCGGGTCAGATCCTGGCTCCACCAGTCAGGAAAAAATTCTGGAGAAAGGGGGTGCCCGTGGATGCAATGGTCATGGCAGCAGCCACCAAGAAGGAACTTGCTGAACAAAGTTAACATGTTTATCTCCCTAACAGGGAGTCTAGGGCAATGGACAGATTTGTGAAGCATGTATATGCATCAGCAACCTTTGCTCTTAGGTCGCTGAACTATTTGGCACATTTTACTAGGCTACAGAGGGACTTGGTGAAGGAACTTTCAAAGTCCCTTTCCAGGACCATTACTGCTGAGGCTCAATTGTATGTGACTTCTCAGTTGGCTACCCTTCAATCCATTTCAAATTCATCCACGAGGCTTATCTCACATGCAGCTGAAGGTGCTTCTAGGGCAGCGGGGTCTGGCATATCCATTAGATAGCATGCCTGGATGGAATTATGTGATTTTGCAGAGCCTTTCAAGTCCTCATTCATCAATGCACCCTTTGATGTCAGTTCATTGTTTGGCTGAAAAGTGAAAGACACACTCTCCAGGTGTGAGAAGGATGGAAAGATCCTCTCTGCAGTGGGCATATGTTTTTCGACCCCGCAAAGATCATTTTGTAGTAATCAACAGGGTGATTAGAAAATGTGGTTCAGAAAGTCCAACGGTCCTTTCCAGGACACACATGGAGATAGTTCCCAGAGGGGCAGAGGGAGAACACTAATTGGCCACAATGCTCACGTAGCAGAGGAGGTCTGCAAAAAAACAGGGGTCTAGAAATTCTTTCTCTGATAAACCCTATCAGGGCTCCTGAAAGGAGGCCTTATTGTCCATCTCTGGAGGTAATTGTGGGTCAACTATCCCTGCACCAGAGAGTCTGACTAGATATAACAAGAGAGATACTTGGGTGCTGAGGATTATTTCCAGAGGTTATATAATTCCCTTTTCCCTTCTACCCCCAACTGTACACAAAATTCCTGATGTCCCACCCAGTCAGAGGAAAGCAGCAGCACTAGAATTACAAAAGCTGCTAGACAAAGAGAATCATCCAAGAGGTCCCACCAGAACAGACAGAATCCATAACTTACTCAAGATTCTGTTTAGTACCAAAGAAAAACAGCACTTTGAACAAGTCAGTTCAACTACAAAGTATTGGATGGTCACGGTTAAGTCCATTCTAACTTTCCTAAGCAAGGATGACTGGATGTACTCGATAGACTTTGAGGTTGCGTACTATCACATAAAAATAAACAGACAATCCAGAAGGTATTTACACTTCCGACTGGGAGCCAGTCACTATTAGTTCAGAGCACTTCCCTTTGGCCTCACCACAGCCCCCAGGGTGTTCACCAAATGCATGGGGTGGTAGTTTCTCACCTGAGACTGCAGGGATTCCAGGTGTTTCCATATCTAGCGACTGATCATTACTGCCTTGACCAGGCATCTACTAACAAGAGCAATAGATTGGGTACTTCAGATTTGTCCTTATCTGGGGATAACCATAAATTATAAAAAGTCTCAGTTACAACCAACTCAAGCCTTGGAATTCATAGGAGCAGTCTTCAACACGATAACACTGACAGCTTCTTTTCCTCTCACAAGAGTGCAAACTATTATATTCCAGGTCAGGAAAATAATTCGCAATTCCAAAGTTTCAGCCCATTTGATCCTTTAAGCCTTGGGGTCAGTGTCAGCTGCAATAATTTTAGTTCCTCTAGCAAGATTTCATATGAGAATTCTTCAATGGATGTTAGCAACATAGTGGTCGATTCTTTACCAGTGCAAGTCAGCACAAATAAGAATCACTCAGGAATGAAAGAGATGCCTCTGGTGGTGGATTCAGTCAGTTCAGTTTCTAGAAGGCCGTCCTTTCATTCTCCCGCAACCCAAGGCCATAGTGACCACAGATGCTTCCCAAATTGGGGGGGGGGGCACTTCCTGGGGAAAACAATCCAAGGCAGTTGGTCCCCTGAAGAGGCCAGTTTGCATATCAATGTCCTAGAGATGAGAGCAATGCTCTTAGTGCTGCAGGCCTTCCAGGATGCTCTCCTTTTAGGGACAATTGTGATTCAAACAGACAATATGTCAGTATTTTAGTACATCAGCAAACAAAGAGGAACCAGATCTTACCCGTTGTGTTGAGAAGCACTCAGAGTGTTGCAATGGTTGGTCTCATCCAACCACTTTCTTATAGTAACTCACATTCCAGGGAAGTCCAATGTGATAGCAGAAAAATTGACCAGGCCCATTCTTCTACCGCACGAGTGGTCTCTTAACATGATTTTCCATCAATGGGGCCAGTCTTGCTGCAATCTTTTTGCTTTTCTCCTAAACAACAAATGTAGCAGATACTTTGCCCTAATCCTCCCACCCAGGGAATCACTGAGGGATGCTCTACTCAATGATTGGCACCAGTCTACTTTATGCTTGCCCACCAATTCCCCTAATTCCAAAATTCCTGCAGAAAGTTACCAAGTTGAAGAGCAAAGTCATCCTCATTGCACCTTACTGGCCTTGACAGATTTGGTTCCACTTCCTATGGCCTCACCTGCTTTACCAACCTTGGATTTTGGATCCGACTCCAGACCTCCTGTCTCACCCAACAGGTATGATTCATTCAGATATCTCAAACCTCAAGCTGACAACGTGGTTTCTCCAATTCTGTTAATAGCCAGACAACCAATGCTCTCTTGCTCCATCTGTCTTTTTTTTTTTACCTTTCCATAAGCCTTCTACAAGAAAACTTTACACAAGTAAATGGAAAAAGGTTCATTTGCTGGGCACAGCAAAAACACATTGACCCCTTCTCAGCTTCTGTACATAGTATACTTGGATTTTTGACAACAATTTTTAATGAGGGAACTATCTCCTCAACAATTAAAGTTCAGTTAGCGGCAATCTCTAATTTTCATATTGGGTTTAAGAATTCTTCTGTAGCCGCTTCTAAACCTTGTAAAGTGTTTTTGACAGGCATGTTACTGCTAAGACCCCCGTATAAAGATCATACTCCACCACGGGATATGAACTTGGTACTGCAGGCCTTAATTCATTCTTCCTCTGAACCAACAGCTAAATGCGATCTTAAGTCCTGACCTGAAAAACTATCTTTCTAGTGGCCATTACCTCCACTAGAAGAATTTTATAACTTCAAGTATAGTCCTCTAAACTTCCCTACTTGACCTTTCATAAGGATTGAGTCACATTACATACTAACAATTCTTTCCTTCCTAAGATGGTGTCAGAATCCAATATCAATGAGTCCATTAATTTGCCAGTTTTCTTTCCTAAATTTGCAAACAAAGGTGAATATATGCTCCATTTAGCTGTCACAGCCAATTACATTTTTAATTACATAGAACAAAAGAAATTAGAAAGACAGATCAATTTGTGTCCTTTGCAGAGGTTAATTTGAGAAAACCTGCTGCAAAGGTAACTTCAGACAGATGGCTGATGGATTGCATATCATTCATTTACAACAAGTTGGGTCTAACCTTACCAAAACCTTTAAGAGTCCAGTCAGCTACGTCCATGGCAACTTCTTCAATGCTTCTGTCTAGAGCTTCCATGGACAACATATGTGCGGCTGCAACCTGGACCAATCTTCATACTTTTTTCACTCATTACAAACTGGATCTGGTCTCGAGAGGAAGAGCAGCCTTTTGCTCAACTGTGCTCAGGAATATCCTTCCTCAGAGTCCACCTGACATTTCAGGTAGCAGGAGACTCTGTCCCAGTAGTTGAGGATAGAATGAAAATTGATAACATCAGATAAAAAAAGTTGTGTACTTACCATAACGTTCCATCTGTGCTGTCCATTTTCATTCTTCCTCAACTTCCCGCCCACCAACCCCCAACTCCTTTTCATTATGAATTTCTGGAAGAACGAGCGACTCTAAAGACACCACTGTCCTTAATACTGAACTCCAGATATGGCCATTTTTCAGGAAAATTGTGGTAGGCTTTTTACTTTATGTAAAACAGTAAACAAGAACTGAGGTATGCTAGGGGTTGGTGCATTATGGATAAGGGAGGTGCTCAACAGCTTTTTGGTGGACATGAGCTTTAGTAACAGCCATGTTAGAGACAAGGATCGGATACAAACCCAACAGTTGAGGAAGAATAAATGGACAACACAGATGGAACATTATGATAAGTATATAACTTTTTTCTTTACAAGAGCACAAGATTCTACAGAAACTATAGATGCTTATGTTAGTGAACTGAAAAATATAGCAAAAGACTTAATTTGGTGAGATGCATGATTCACTAATCCAGAATGGGATGCCAGCCCATTGTAGGATACATACACACAGACACACACACACACACACACACACACACACTGGATATAAAAAGTGTATACATCCCTGTTAAAATGCCAGGTTTTTGTGATATATAAAAAAAAACGAGATCACAATAAATCATTTCAAAACTTTTCCCACCTTTAATGGTGGGATCAGCAGGAGAGAAGCAAAAGGTGCTTCAACAAAGTATTGGTTTAAGGGTGGGCACACTTATGCAGCCAGCTTATTGTACTTTTTTTTAGGTTCATATCAGACGATCGAAACACGGTTTCCACGAATACGAAATGATCAACATGTATTGCATGAACTACGTAAACGCTGGACATCCAAAACAGAGAAATCCGAAATGTCGAAGTGTTTTGGTTGGCCCGTCTGCAGTATAGCTCCGTAAGGTAAGTGTGCGATAGGTATGGACCTTAGGGTAGGGTGCGGGTTAAGGTAAGTGTATAGATAGGTAATGTATGTAAGATTTAGTGTAATGTTAGAAGTAGGGTTTTGTTAAATGTATTTATGTGTATTATTTATTTTGTTAGGGTATATCTCTGTAGGGGAAGTGTGCGGTAGTTACAGACCTTAGGGTTAGGGAGGGGTAAAGGATAGTGTATAGATAGTTGTGTATGTGGGGTTTAGTGTAGTGTTAGAAGTAGGGTTTTGTTAAATGTATTTATGTGTATTATTTATTTTGTTAGGGTATATCTCCGTAGGGGAAGTGTGCAGTAGTTACGAACCTTAGGGTTAGGGAGGGGTTAAGGATAGTGCATAGATAGTTATGTATATGGGGTTTAGTGTAGTGTTAGAAGTTGGGTTTGGTGCTTTACTTTAGGGTTAGGAGTAGGGTTTGGTTAGTGTTTGTATGTGGTTTATTTATTTTGTTTAGGTAGGTAGTATGTAGCGGGTGGTAGGGTTGGCCAACTATGACCTTCAATGTTTTAAATTTTGCAGTTTAGTGCATTCGGTGTATTCGCGGTTTGATTAATATGCGTCACTCTTTTGGTATTCGCTGTAATGGATTTTCGTGGAACTGATATAGACCCGTTTTTTTAATTGTTATATTTTTCCCCAACAGATTTGTTTTCTTTTCAATTGAATTGTACAGGTTATAGGTCACATTAAATGTGGGAAAAGTTTTGAAATGATATATTGTGGTCTCATTTGTTATATCACAAAAACCTGGCATTTTAACTGGGTGTGTACACTTTTTATATCCACTGTATGCATATATACATACATACATACACAGACTCAGAAATGACATATACACCTATGTACAATATAGAGGAGCACCTGTTCACTTGAAGCACATTGAGATTTGAAAGAAAGTTGAACAGGCCAGTGAAAACCCATGTAGGCATAAGAAAAATATTCACAGATGCCCAACCCCCAATCAACCAAGAACCAGACTTAAGAACCAATTACTGTGAGTCTGCTATGCTAACCATTGTGCTTGCCTGAATTTATGTACAGTAAACATTAACCAGAACTCAAGCAACCGGCAAAAAAGTATCAAAGAAATACAGTACAATTTTCATGTGTTGCACTTTCTGTTTTCTCCTCCAAGAAACATACCTTACGTTTTTAGAGATTAAGTGTTTTATAAAGGAAGATAAGAATAAATCCCTTCTCTCCCCAATCTGAGAACAAGGCAAACCAAACAAATAGTATAGGGTACAGTATTAGTTAGGCCTATTTTTAATAGTAACTCAAACAACCAGAAACTACAGTTATCTGGCATCTACCAATAACCATGGGTGCCGGTTAACTGAGAGTTTACTGTATTTTTGAAAAGAAACATGAATGCTATGATAACTGTTATAAAATTTTCAACAAAATATGGAAATGAGTTGTTAATACAACTGAGGATAAACATTTGATACAGTAACATCTGAAAAATGCATAGAAGGCAGTGAGACAAAAATGCAACTCAGATTGTCAGCAAGCAGTATTGAAAATTGTCAAACTGTTACATTTAAACTAAACAGGTGCTAAGTGGAGTATTTTGTCTCAATATACTTTTGAAGCTTTGAGGCTTTTCAACACAGGAATTTGTGTGTATGTTTTTAACCCATTGTGGTCACTGGATGACAGCAGGTCAAAAACTACTCAGAAAAGTCAAATTATTTTATTTCTGTTCATGGCATGCACTTAAAGAAGTGAATTCTCTCAATTGTGGGATTGTGTGGCTTCTAAGAAGTTAAAATGCACTTACACATATCATTGCTGGAGCCTTCCTGTGTCCTGACAGATTGCTCTTCAAACTATCTGGAGATACACAGAGCTGAGTATATTTTTCTGGCACTTCAGAGGTGTGCACTGGTAATTGTTGTTTGACTAATTTTATATCATTGCTGGCTGACTTCAGAGTTGTGCACTGTTATTTTTGCTTCACTGTATAGTTTTAAAGATCTCTGCCGAAGGTGTTGGTTTTCCTATACCCACCCTCCCTATTCCTGTGTTGTTGTTTAAATTTGGAGGCTTTTGCAGTTGCCCGCCCCCACTGTAGATTTGTTCTGGGACACACCCCCAGTCCCATCTCTTTACCTCATTCTACCTAATAGACTCCTTCTGCACTTGTTTTTAGTCATTTTTCATTTAATTGCATTTTTTAAACTGTTTGGTCTAACATTGCTACATACTCAAGTGTGCTAGCTTGCATTGCATTTGAATTGTTTTTATTGCTGTTTTAGATACTTTTCTGTATGTATATATATATATATATATATATATATATATATATATATATATATATATATATACACACACACACACACACACACACATATATATATATATATATATATATATATATATATATATATATATACACACACACACACACACACACACACATACATATACATACATATATATATATATATATATTATATACCTTTCCTGTAACTAGTGTAGTCCAGATTCAGATTTGCTGTATCCAGGACTGTTTGTAAGCTTCTGAGCCCCCCCAAGCTTTCTGTGTTGGAGGGAAGCCTTCTAGCTTATCAGTGGGAGTGGTAAGCACTAGGTAACCTATCTACCACATAAGGAGTGGTTCTGGCCCAGAAATTGTAGTTATTGGCTGTTTGGGCAGTTTTTCCATCTCTCTCAACTTTCTGATTTAAAAGCCCACATTTGCACTTGTTTCCCCCCTTTCCTATAACTAGTTTAATCCAGATACAGATTCTTAGTTTTAGCACTTGAATTTGCTTAGTCATGATCAGCACTTGTTCAGAACTTGTAAGCACTAAATAACCTACTCATTACTACAGCACTCAACCTTCCTCATTACCTAAAGGAAAACAGTTTTGGTACTTACTTTCCTCACTTGCTTAGAGAAAAACAGCTCTTGTACTCACTTTCCTCACTTATCTAGAGAAAAATAGTTTTTTTATTCAGGCATGTCCAAGGGTCAGCACCCAGTGTTCTCTCCTGTCTATCTGATGAATCTGGGCATCTTGGGGCAATGTAGAAATTGCCTCATGTGCACAGACAACCCTCTCCTCCTACCACCCAACACTACAACCTGTGAGAGATGCACTTATCTAGCCAAACTGGAGGTAAAGCTCTCTCCAATCAAGACTGAACTTGACAGTCAAGAGGAGAAGGTAAACACTTGCACCACACCACACTCATCACATAGTCTCACTAAATCTACACCACCAAAATCCACACATAGAAACACAAAAACATTCGCGGAGGCTCTCAATAATAATCTGCTCAAGCAACAGAGACCTCCAAAGCAGAAATGCAAGCAACCTCCACCCCCAAACACAACCCAAATGACACATAGCCCGCAGACTCAGTATGCCACTCAACCACAGCCAATAAGGCAAAACAACGTACCCAACACACTAGTCATAGGTGACTCTATAGTCAGGCACACTGATGTCCCACTTACCAGGCTAAACAAGGAGAAGGTTACTGTCAGCTGCCTGTCGGGTGCCAGGATCCGCCACATAACCCACGCACTCAGGTCACTCCACAACAAGTACAAATATGACTCCGTCATTGTCCATGTTGGTGTGAATGACCTGAGATGTACCTCCTTGGACTACATGAAAAGAGACATGGAAGAGCTCTCCGATCTTGTAGCCCAGGCAGTTATGACCCTAGCCCTGAGTAGCATTCTACCATCACCCAGAATGATGCCACAGTACAAGGACAAAATGATTGACTTCAACAATTGGTTAAGCTTCTGATGCCATTCTAAGGTGATCCAGTATCTGTCTGCCTGGGATGACATGGTCGACAGACCACGATGCTTTGCCAGAGATGGCCTGCACCTGTCACCCTTGGGATTCTGGATACTGGCTAAGGTTCTTGCCACCCCTATAGTGCCTTTTTTAGGCAAGGTTCAAATGACAAATTCACCACCGTAACAGGAACAGGCAAGCAAAAACTGAGGGTGATGCTACTCAATGCTAGAAGTCTAAATCTCAAAATGCACTCACTTGAGGCACTCCTTAAAATGGAGAACATCAATATCTGTGCAGTGACTGAGACCTGGCTCAAGGCTCCAGAGAGCACCCCTGCACTACCAGGCTATAACTAATACCACACTTTTCGGCCAAGTAACCTGGACCGTAACACCAAAGGCAGAGGTGTGTCCATATTCATTAAGGATATCCACACCTCCAGGCTAGTTGCTCAGCATAATGCAGCCGAGGTTATCCAAGTGCAACTAACTCTGGGCAAAACTGTAATCCAAATTGTAGCTTGCTACAGATCACCCACCATGCCCCAGGATTCCCACTCCTCTTTTCTTGATGTACTGGAAAATATTAGGGTTCAACCAAACACCCTAATAATGGGCGATTTCAACTACCCCACCATTAACTGAGAAAACTACTCATGTATCAACTCCTTCACTCAACGCTTTCTGGAATTCATAAACTCCAATGCCCTAGATCAACTTATCCACACCCCCACCAGGGGCAACAATATCCTAGATCTAGTCATTACCAACATGAGTGACCGGTGTTCCACACCTGACGTTAACGCCTCATTGGTCCGATCTGACCATAAGCTAATTACCCTAGATATCCATATCCTGTCCCCACCCTCCCATTAAGGAAACCATGGTAAAAAAATTCTCCAAAGCCAACTTCATGCTTCTTTAGACAGAAGTGGTGAACTTCATGACACCCATGCAGATGGACAATACAGTTACGACTACTGAATCCTACACAATTGCACTTTATAAGCACTTACATGAGTGCATGGATCGTGCTATCCCAAACAGAACCAAGACGCTATCCTCCAAAAAAAGGAAGCCAATCTGGTGGTCCCCTGCCATAAACAAACTGTACAATAGAAGGAAGAAACTGTTGCAAAAGAGAGTAAAATCCCATGAGTGGAGGAGCTCCCTGGTCTGCCTCAGTAAGAAGTTGCGATCCCTGATAAAATCCTCCAAAGCTAGTTATGAAAACAAAATCGCCACTGATTCTAAAGACAACCACAAAGCATTCTATAGCTATGTCAAGAATCTCAATGGCAACACTCAGATCTGCTCTGAGTTACAGCACAATGGCACTAAATATACAGACCCAACTGATATTGCCAACATCCTGGCAGATAGATTCAGTGCTAACTTTACCCCACTCTCACCCCCTAAAGAGCCCATCTCTATACCGGAAGAATGCAAAGTTCCTGTAATCACGGCTGCACAGGTAAAAACCACACTCTCCAAAGCCAAGAACACAGCATCCATGGGACCAGACAACATCCCAGGCTGCGTTCTACATGAACAACAGAATGAACTGGCACCCCACCTAAGTACCATGTTCAATCATAGCTTCACCTCAGGCTCTGTGCCTGCTGAATGGCACACAGCGATGGTAATCCCACTCCACAAGGGGGGAGCCACCACGGACCCCAGGAACTACCGCCCCATTAGCCTGAGGAGCCTGGTCTGCAAGGCCATGGAACGTATCATCATGGAACTTATAAACAAAGACATTGGTAATCTCCAAACTCTGGAATCCACCCAGTTCGGGTTTGTAAAAGGCAGATCATGTCTCCTAAACCTGATAGACTTCTTTGAAGCAGTCACCAAAGCCGAAGACAAGGGTAAGGTGGTTCACACAGCCTATCTAGATCTTGCCAAGGCTTTTGACACCATCCCCCACTCTGGAATTATAGATAAACTCACTAAACTAGGTATAAATCCGTATGTCACAAGATGCGTTGCCAACTGGCTCACTGACAGAACCCACACTGTGAAAGTAGCAGACCCCAAATCCGACTTCAGACCAGTGACAAGTGGAGTACCACAGGGTTCAGTCCTGGGTCCTCTCCTGTTTGGTGTCTACTTCTCTGAAGTACAGGCTAACACAGAAGGTCTTTGGCTAACAAAGTTTACAGATGACTGCAAACTTAGGAGCCATAATCAAAACTTCTAACGATGTGGACATCCTACAAAAGGGCCTCACTGAGACAGATGCCTGGTGTCAAAGCCATGGCTTCAAGCTCAATGCCAAAAAGTGCATTGTCATCCCCTTTGGTAAAAACTCTGTACCTGTGAACTACAACATAGGCGGTAGTATACTTAACACTGAAAGTGTGATAAGAGACCTTGGGACACAGGTGGACAGTAGTCTCTCCTTTGATAATCACATCTCCACAGTAGTCAGGAAATCCTTCTACGTGGCACACCACATCACAAAAGGTTTCTCATCCAGAAAAAAAGAGGTCATTGTTCCCCTCTACTCATCACTCATTAGACCCATTATAGAGTACAACACCCCTTTTGGTATGTACCTCACAAGACATCTACAACAACTGGAAAGGCAGCAGAAATACTTCACAAAGAGGATTACCAGCCTCAAACTGATGCCCTACGCAGACCATCTCAAAAAACTCAAGCTTTACTCCGTCCCATATTGCCTACTCAGAGATGATCTCTGCCTAACATACAAAGCTATGTCAAACCCAGAGCTGTTGGACATGCTCCACTTAAAGAAATCCCAATCCCTCCAAGCTACACGTTCTAGGGATCTAAACCTTGTCACCACAATAAACAGAACATGCCGGAGGGATAGATTCCTGTCCCAGAGACTTCCCATACTCTGGAATAAACTACCTATCTATATCAAACAAAGCTCCTCATTAGCACTCTTCAAGAAAAATCTTGATGATTGGATGGGAAATAGGAAATTCACCCCATGGATCACCTCTGTGGCTCTGCTCGACAGTGGCACAGGAAAATAATTTTCTTGGGTGGCAAAAGCCAGGGTACCCTTTTGGCTGGGCTTGTATAGGCCCCAGGGCCAATAGCCTAGTACCTACCTATGAACCTATGAACACTGTAAAACCAAAGACTGCCTGTATACAAAATCAGTCACTCAGTCCCATGGAAATCTCTGATACTGTGAACAGAATCAGTCACTCATTCCCATGGTTCTCTCTTGTACAATGTATAAAATCAATCACTCAGTATCAAGTGATCTCCCTCATACTGTATACAGAATCAGCTACTCATTCCCAAGTAATCTCTCTGATACTGTGTACAGTCAGTTACTCATTCCCAAGTAATCTCCTTGATATTGTGTACATTGTCAGTTACTCATTCCCAAGTAATTTCCCTGATACTGTGTACAGAATCAGTCACTCATTCCCATGGATATCTCTGATACTGTGTGCAGAATCATTTACTCAGCCCCTAATAGATCTTTCTTATACAATGTACAGAATATGTTGCTCAGTCCCAAGTGATCACCCTTATACTGTGTACAGAATTAGTCACTCAGTCACAAATGATCTCCCTGATACTGTGTACAGCATCAGTTACTCATTCCCAAGGGATTTCCCTGACACTTTGTACAGAATCAGTTACTCATTCCCAAGTGATCACCTTGACACTGTGTACGGAATAAATTACTCATTCCCAAGTAATCTCCCTGATACTGTGTACAGAGTCAGTTACTCATTCCCAAAGGATCTCCCTGACACTATGTACAGAATCTGTCACACAGTTCAGAAGGAGTTCTCTGATACTGTCCACAGAATTGGTCACTTATTCCCAGGGATATCCCTGATATTGTGCACAGAATCAGTCAGTCATTCCCAGGGATATCTGTAATATTGTGCATAGAATCAGTCACTCACTTCCAGGAATATCTATGATACTATGCACAGAATCAGTCACTCAGTCCCAGAGAGCTGTGTTTGTTCATTAGAAGGCTGTTGGATCAACAATTATTTTAAAATGGTTAGTTAGGGGAGAGGTAGAGTAGGAGAGAGTGTGCGCATTGGTGGATGGTTGACTGCCTCCATGAGTGCTCTTAAGTGAGTGCGGATATCTGATGTATGCTGATTGTCTGTGTATGTGGGGATGTTTCCATACCTCTCAACTCTCCCCAAGAATAAGAAGCAAAGCTGCAGTACTGGGGGGACACACAAGACACTGGAAACACTTTTAAAATATTAATAGAACAACACATATTTGCAGCATAAGGCATTTAATGATAATGTCTTCCATTATTGACTGACTGTGTTTGTCCATTATGACAGACATGGCAAATATAACAGGCAAAATCATGGACAGTTGTGTATCCATGTGTGTGTGTGTGTGTGTGTGTGTGTGTGTGTGTGTGTGTGTGTGTGTGTGTGTGTGTGGTGTGTGGGGAGAGAAAGTGAATGAGGGGGATGCTTGTGCCAATGCAATGCATGGGACACCAGTGGAGATTACCATAGCAAAGTGTTGATTAGACACGCAAATTAGCCAGTAACATCTTTCCTCATTGCAGCTAATCTGCCTCTGAATTAAAGTTTTCACAGTCGTGAAAACTACCTGATAGATACTGTGTAAATTAAAATGCTTTTCCCCAATAGACTGTGTGTACAGTGAAAGGAAATGTGTAAGGCCAAACAGCAGTTTTCAAAATAATATGGCTTGCTTTGCAAGAACAGTTATTTCTTGTAGATGTTTAGCTTAGATATTAATAACATATAGCTGTGGGTTTTACTGTAAAGGCATCTTTTTATAGAAAAATGAAGTTGACTTTCTTGGCTTTTAGATGCAGAAATAAATAAATAGATAAAATGCAGCCAGGTCAAGTGACGCAAAGATGACGTGGAGAGACTTTTGTGAAGTCTTCAGATACAGCGAGGACCAAAAAAGGGCATGAAATAACCATGGACTTTTTCATGACACAGACAGAAACCAGAAGTACAAGTCACAAGGACATTAAAAATAACATTGGTTGAAAAGAGTATATAAACTGGACAGTATGTTTTCACTGAGTAGTGATGTTTATACTGAGCGTACATCAGTATCTTCATCTGTCTAGCTGTGTTATAATAGAATTTAAATAGCTCTGAAAGAATTAACTGTTTGGCAAGAATTTGTTCTGAGACAAAGAATAACAGATACAGTAGCACAGAGGTTGTCTGGTCACTCTATAGACATTTTCTTCAGTGGCGAGCCTTGGCCAGTGGCTGTGACCATATATCTGTTACCAGCAGTTAATATTACAGAGGGATCCCTACTACTTATTACATTAGTTCAACAGACTGACAGTGCTTTAATAGAGAAACAGTTCCAGTACTTCGTTGGTGGACACAGAGCACCACCGTGGAAGCTGTCCTGGGTCGGACCACCTACAATTCGTCTGTTGAAGAACATCGTGTCTTCTAAGTGACTTCAGCCTGATCACCTGTTTGTCATCTATGCAAAATATGGTAAATTCTTCACAGTTATAACATGGATGCAAGTACAGACAGTTAACTTTATAGTGACAACATATTGTATATATAAATTTACATGGTTTAAATGAGAGTAATGAACATTCATTCCCAAAATGATTTACATGGAAAGTTTAGTATTGTCAAAATCAAAGCACATAAAAAATATACAGGAAAGGCTACAATAAATGCTTTGGCAAATGGCAAAGCAAAGCAAGCAGCTGAAACAGGTGAGTGTCTAGACTCACGTAACAGTTTTACAGACAGTCTAAATAGCATGACAGAAAAAACAAAATAATGTTTTGGTCAGGCAAGATGTTATGTTAAAGCAGTTCCATCAGACAGCTAATGACATTCTGCAAAATGCATATGCAGCTTTAAAATCAGTTTCTGCCTGGCAGACAGATCCAGACTCAGAGATTAAGCCAGAGTGTTAGTTTTAAAAAAGTATGCAGTATTGCAGTTGCACATAGCAAAAGTACACAAACAGCTTGTAGACTACATGTTGAAAGGAAGGGCATGTAATACATGGTCTGATGAAAAAGTACGCAGTATTGCAGATGCTCATATAAATGTACAAAAACAGCTTGTAGACTATGTGGTGAAAAGAAGGGGATGTAATACATGCCCTGATGAAAAGACAAACACAGGGGGAAAACAAGCAGCTTTTGCTCCACCAGGGTTGCAGACAGATAGATACACAACAAAGTTCAGAAAAACAGGTGATATGTTTTAAGAAAAAAAGCAGCACACCATGTTGGTTCATAAAAATCGGTGTAAGTTAATAGCAGTCAAACAGTATCAGTACAGTAACAGCCTGTTAACAGTCTTACAAAAGTTTAAATTTGTTTCTATCATAGCAATCAATGAACAAGACAAGGCAATCTAAAACAGTTGCAAAGAAAAAATGGGGAGAGATACTCAGATATAATAAATCATGAGAACAGGGACATCATGCTCGGATACTTGATTTCAATATATTTTGGACATGCAAAATGTGTTTGCAAAGGCATGTGACAAGTCATATTGTTGGGTTTTTAGCCACATTCCTTTCAGAGGGAAAAATGCCATTACATGCAGTCCCTGTAGAGGTTACACATACATGTTTTATGTTTAAAAAATCTTATAAAAGTACAGTTGTAAAACAGTCAGCCATAAAAACATTTACAGTTGATGAAAATAGAAAAAGGGATACTCTGTTTTCATAAAAACTATGGTTATATAAAAAAGCTTGAGTATAAAATAAAAACAGCATGGGAGTTAACACATGAGATAAAAGATGAAAAATTCTGTTACATAGAGTATGCAGTTCCAATAATAAAAATTACTCACACATTACCAGAGGACATAGTAGAAAATCACCAGAAAAAGAGGGAGGTTCATGATAAAAAAAATAGGGAAAGATTTTAAAACAGCTGGACATAGGAAATGGTGTTATTTCTGGAACTGAATTTTTTCACTGGTATAGTGCCACTAAGGCAATATGGAAAGTTAAGTTAAGTCAGATATAACAGAGCAGATGTGTTATAAAACTGTCAAACAAGTAACTGTTGTTAACAATGAAGAAAGGCTATTAAGTACAGAAGATCACATTTTCCTGTAAATATTCTTTTCCCAAAGCAATAATAAAATTATGCAATGCAAAAGAAATATGCTTGTTTCTAATACAAGGTTTTGCCTTGTAAAGCAAGGGTTAACTTGACAAGATTTTAAAATAAATGCTTGTGTGTAACTGCAAGGTTGACAACTTGCTTAAGGAAGCATAAAAACAGTTAAAAATAAATAATAACGGCTAAGTGTCTATGGTGGGGTACTATAATTTCCGCATTAATTGCTCTTATCGTCATTGTAAAATTTGTGTTAATAAAAGTATTAATCAAATAACAGCCATCGGTAATATAACATTGTATAAAAAGATAGCATTGAATGCAAGGGATTCATATGTTGCAACAGACCAAGGGATTCAAAGTACTGAAGATCATATTCTGTTGTAAATTGTCTTAGAATTTTCATGGGCCTTAAATAAAAAAGTGGGAATTGATAGATATTGTGTAAATTAAAATGTTTTTCATTGATATACTTTGTGTACAGTGAAAGGAAATGTGCAAGGCCAAACAGCAGTTTTCAAAATAATATGGCTTGCTTTGCAAAAACAGTTATTTCTTGTACATGTTCAGCTTAGATATTAATAACATATAGCTGTGGACTTTACTGTAAAGGCATCTTGTTATAGAAAAAAAGGAAGTTGACTTTCTTGGCTTTCAAATGCAGAAATAAGTAAATAAAATGCAGACAGATCAAGTGATGCAAAGATGACATGGAGAGACTTTTGTGAAGTCTTCAGATACAGTGAGGACCAAAAAAGGGCATGAAATAACCATGGACTTTTTCATGACACAGACAGAAACCAGAAGAACAATCACAAGGACATTAAAAATAACATTGGTTGAAAAGAGTATATAAACTGGACACTATGTTTTCACTGGGTAGTGACGTCTTTGACTAAGTGTGCATTAGTCTATTCATCTGTCTAGCTGTGTTATAATAGAATTGAAATAGCTCTGATAGAATTAACTGTTTGGCAAGAATTTGTTCTGAGACAAATAAAGAATAACAGATACAGTAGTACAGAGTTTGTCTGGTCACTTTTGGACATTTCTTCACTACCTCTTTTTGCTTCAGCAGTTTATACTTGGAATGGGATCCTTTCTGAATCACACTCATAGTCTTGATTATGCCATATTTTTTTTACAGTATTAGAAGCAAATCAAGGTTTCTGGTAAATAAAGCTATATGTACAAGGCTCCAAATTGTGCATATTTAATAAGACATTAGAAAATACATGCTTTTTAGATTTCTTTTTGGTACTTCATCACATTAGAAGTAATCCAGGGAGCTGTGTTGTTGAATGCATGGAAAGTGTTAAAAATATAACTGATCTTGATAAGAAATTATACAGTTGCTAACTAGAATAAGACAGTGTAATTTCAAGTTATACATCAAAATTCAGGCAAAAAAAGAGAGAATTTTATTGCAAACAGACTATCTGCTTCAAGAGATATCTGCTTCAAGACAGAATCTTCTAAGGACAACTGGTTAAGTACAAAGGATACATGTGTGTGTGTGTGTGTGTGTGTGTGTGTGTGTGTGTGTGTGTGTGTGTGTGTGTGTGTGTGTTTGTGTGTGTGTGTGTGTGTGTGTGTGTGTGTGTGTGTGTGTGTGTGTGTGTGTGTGTGTGTGTGTGTGTGTGTGCGCATCTGGTTTCCCAAGTATTAGTTAATTTGAGCTAATATCAACCTCTGTATTGTTGACATACTTTGCTGTCTATACAGATGGTAAACAGTTGTGTGAGAATAGACAATCCTTGGAGTTTGAGAATATGTCTCTTCCACAAGGATTGTGTCAACTTTAGCAGGGAGTGTGCAGGATGGCTTGCCTACATGCAAAAAACACTGTTTTATTAATTGCACAAACAGAGGGTTAGCCTCAGAGCATGTGCAATAGTAAGTTGACATTTGTCAATGTAAGTATGTCAGTATTAACGACATTGACATAACAGTCATTCAACAGTTGTTAGTATATGTCATGCATGTGTATGTTATATGGGTCTACCTGAGATGGTCGACAGGCCATATGATCGACACTCATTTGGTCGACAGTTCATTTGGTCGACAAGCAGATTTACCCCCCTTCCCAATGTTGTGCGACCCTGGAGTTGATATATATAGTTAGGGGGGGTGGGGGGCACAGCCCCCCACATTGGCGGGTGTGGGGGGTGAAGCCTCCCACATAAAATGCTTGTCGACCTAATGAACTGTCGACCAAATGAGTGTAGATCACATGGCCTGTCGACCATGTGAAGTAGACCCATATATATATATATATATATATATATATGTATATATATATATATATATATATATATATATATATATATATATATATATATATATATATATATATATATATATATATATATATATATATATATATAAAGTCATGATTGAGAGCGCTTTAGTGGATTGCTGCTGTGTTGATCACAGTCCATCAAGGCCCAATCCATCACCTGTAAGAGAAATCTTCAATTTTCCCATCCGTTCAGGACCCAAAGTAAGACATATTCAAGTGATTTAAAGGCTTTTTATGTAAGAAATCTATGTTATCAGGTTATGTTTAATATAGAAAATAAAAAAAATGATAACCACCATGCTGTAAAATACCAGTTATTTATTAAGACACTCAACATAACCACTTTTGGGTGAAATACCTTTCATCAGACAATTTACAGGTAAACTGGCTCACATTTAAAACACAAAGTAACCAATCACAGTCAATACTGAACCCTCCTCCTCCTGAGGGCAGATTTGATGGGAATAACCCCATTCATCCCAGGTGTTCTATGTGCACACATCTCTCTAATCCATTTACTTTCATAATATTCTGTTAAACTGCCTATATCACACTCTCTCCTGGGAAGCTTAACAATCTGTAACAACATGAAATCAAAAGTATGCTCATTATGTTTACTTACATGCTGATATATAGCCTTATGCATGTTACCTCTACGTATTGCAGATAAATATTGTAATATCCTATTTTTTAATTTACAGTTAGTTTTACCCATGTAGAGCGACTGGCAGGCCTTACACTGGGCTAGATAGACAATACCAGTTGTATGGCAGTCTGCATATGATGCCAATGTATATTGTTTATTGGTGACAGGATGAATAAACAAATTGTTCTTCCTGATATACTTGCAGGCTTTGCAATGTCTACATGGGAAGGTTCCTTGACGTATACTATTGTTGGTACATCTCCTAGGGCTGTCATTACATAACAGATCCTTTAAGTTTTTGTTGTGTTTAAAATAAAACAATGGTTCATGAGTTATAATTTCCTTCAGCTTATCATCTGTATGTAGTATGTCCCAGTTTTTTTTGATGATATCACAAATACCTCCTATATTGTTACTATATTTCAGGGTTACTCTTAAAGGTTGTCCTGAGGTCCCTGCATTATTCTGATAACTGGTTAGCCTTGTTTCGTCTTTTGTTAGCACACTCCTGATGGCCTATTTTATCATTGTTGTAGCCTCTCTTTTGAAAAGTATGCTGTAACTCTAGTGACTTGTGTTTGAAACATGCTTCTAGATGTTCTATAAAACTGTCCCTTAGTTATATTGTCAAATACATGTCTAGGATGCATGATATCATAAGGTAGGAGCGTATTGCACCAACAATCCTTCCTATATAGCATGGTATCAATAGTATCATGGGCATTTCTAGTTAGACAAACATCCAGAAAATCTATGTTACTGTCAGAATAAGTCACCTTAAATTAAAAAAATCTGTTGTTGTTTCCAGATAGACAATAAAATCATATAACTCATCAGTAGTGTCTTCCCATAATAAAAACATGTCATCAACAAAACGTATATAAGACTTCAGTTGTTGTTGCCACCTACACGTATTGTTAAATATAACCTGATTCTCCCAGTATGCCAACACTAGGTTGACATACGAGTTCGCACAGGGGGTGTCCATGGCTACCCCCCTATTCTGGCGATATATACCATCAGCAAACATAACAATATTATTCATTAAAACACAGTTCAACAATACAACAATTGTATTAACTTGAATAGGTGTTAAATCAGTATCATTACTTAAGATACTTTCTATGGCTGTCAACCTATAATCTTTAGAAATGACTGTGAATAGACTGTTTATATGTAGTGTTACAATTAAACATCTGCTGTTATCAATCCTTTAACTGAAATGAGTGTAAGGACTGCAAAAAATTCTCTGTATCTTTCAAAACCCTGGGTATTTTACTTAAACAATTCTTGAGTTGAGATTCTATCCAGATGGAGGCATGTTCTGTGACCCACCCTCTACCAGAAACAAAAGGACATAAGGGTGGGTCCTGAAGATCTTTATGTATTCTAGGATAGGCTTTGAAAATTGGTATTACAGGGTATTCCACCCACAAAAATCTGAAGGTGTCTGCCATGATTTGATTACTATTTTTTAAATTTAAAAAATCGCACTTAACCCTATTGTTACTTCCAAGGGTGATAGGCAGTGATATGTAATGTTATCACTAAGCATGTCTAACACCGTATTATTGTAAAAATCAGCATTCATCACAACTACCCCCCCCTTATCAGCTGGCTTGATGTTAATGTCAGTGTTAGTTATTAGTGACTGTAGTGCCTGCTTTTTCTCCTTGGTCAATTTGTGAAAAACATGTTGCTGCTTATTATTAAAAAACTGCATCAAATCTGCTTCACATGTTTTAAGAAATATTTCAATTACTGGACTTAAGGGAGGGTTGAACGTATTGGGTTGTCTGAGTTCAATATTTCGCATTACATCATTACCAAACATTTTCTTTAACTCAGGGTTTCACCCAAACAGCCTAAGTTCAATAATTAAATCACTTAAACATTGACCCGTACTAGGGACAACCATTAAGCCTTTGTTTAAAACATAAAGCTCCGCTTCAGTTAAAATGATATTAGATGAATCATAAACATTGCAATTATAAGCAACAAAGTCACCATTTGTAGTCATACAGAAGTTTTCCATCGTTTGGCGCCTTGGTAATGTAGTGGATGGTTCAGCTGATGAACCACCTTCTTCACTGGGAGCGGAAGAACTGGAAAAGAGTTATTAGATACCTTTGGTCTGGCTCCTAACATATTCACATTAGTAGTAGATTCAGCTTGCATATTGTTCAAAACCCTGGAGCTCCATAAATCAACTTAATTTCCTTCAGTGCAGGATGTAACTGTAGTCTCGCGTGATGTTGCAGTGAGTGGAGAAGTCTGTGGCTTCCTCTTATCACCTTCTTCAGCTAAAATTATGGTGGAACTCTCGTGCTTCCTAGAAGTAGACTGAATACATGGTCGAGTAGCATTCACTTCCCTTGGCCATGTAAAAATATTTCCTTTTAGGAAGTCTTGATAATCTCTCTGCAATTTCTTACTTTTGATGTGTTGTAACTTCGTGGTAATGGTACAATATAAGTCATGGAGTTCAGTTTGATATCACTCCTCCTTAAATTTCAACTCCACCTCCCTCTGCCTGTCCTACATGGATTTCGCTAATTCATTTTAACTGAAGCAGAACTTTATGTTTTAAACAAAGGCTTAATGTTTGTCCCTAGTAGGGGTCAATGTTTAAGTGATTTAATTATTGAACTTAGGCTATTTTGGAGAAATCTTGAGTTAGAGAAAATGTTTGGTAACAATGATGTAATGCAAAATATTGAACCCAGTACGTTCAACCCTTAAGTCCAGTAATTGAAATATTTCTTAAAACATCTGAAGCAGATTTGATGCAGTTTTTTTAATGATACGCAGCGACATGTTTTTCAAAATTTGATCAAGGAGCAAAGGCAGGCACTACAGTCACTAATAACTGACATTAACATCAAGCCAGCTGATAAGGGAGGGGCAGTTAAGATGAATGCTGATTTTTACAATAATAAGGTGTTAGACATGCTTTGTGATAATATTACATATCATCGCCTATCACCCTTGGAAGTAACAATGATTATTAATAGGGTTAAGTGCAATTTTTTAAATTTAAAAAGTAGTAATCAAACCATGGCAGACACCTTCAGATTTTTGTGGGTGGAATACCTTGTAATACCAATTTTTAAAGCCTATCCCAAAATACATAAAGATCTTCAGGACCCACCCTTACGTCCTATTGTTTCTGGTAGAGGGTGGGTCACAGAACATGCCTCCATCTGGACAGAATCTCAACTCAAGAGTTGTTTAAGTAAAATGCCCTGGGTTTTGAAAGATACAGTGAATGTTTTGCAGTCTTTACACTCTTATTTCAGTTCAAGGATTGATTACAACAGATGTTTATTTGTAACACTGCATATAAACAGTCTATTCACAGTAATTTCTAAAGATTATGGGTTGACAACCATAGAAAGTATCTTAAGTAATGACACTGATTTAACACCTATTCAAGTTAATAGAATTATTGAATTGTTGAACTGTGTTTTAATCAATAATATTTTTATGTTTGTTGATGGTATATATTGCCAGAATAGGGAGGTAGCCATGGACACCCCTGTACGAACTCGTATGCCAACCTAGCGTTGGCATACTGGGTGAATCAGGTTATATTTAACAACAATATGTTTAGGTGGCAACAACAACTGAAGTATTATGCACATTTTGTTGATGACGTGTTTTTATTATGGGAGGGCACTAGTCATGAGTTATATGATTTTGTAGCCCATCTGGAAACAACAACAGATTTTTTGAGATTTAAGGTGACTTATTCTGACAGTAACATAGATTTTCTGGATGTTCGTCTAACTAGAAATGCCCATGATACTATTGATACCATGCTATATAGGAAGGATTGTTGGTGCAATATGCTCCTACCGTATGATATCATGCATCCTAGACATATATTTGACAATATAACTAAGGGACAGTTTTACAGAACATCTAGGCTGAGTACTAATGAAGCATGTTTTAAACAGAAGTCACTAGAGTTACAGCATACCTTTCATGAGAGAGGCTACAAGGATGATAAAATAAGTCATCAGGAGTGTGCCAACAAAAGACGAACCAAGGCTAAGCCTTGGTTTTCTTGTGATATTCCCAATTATCAGAATAATGCAGGGACATCAGGACAACCTTTAAGAGTAACCCTGAAAATTTAGTAACAATATAGGAGGTATTTGTGACATCATCAGAAAAAAACTGGAGCATACTACATACAGATGACAAACTGAAGGAAATTATAACTCATGAACCATTGTTTTGTTTTAAATGCAACAAAAACTTAAAGGATCTGTTATGTAATGAGAGACCTAGGAGGTGTACCAACAATAGTATACATCAAGGAACCTTCCCATGTAGACATTGCAAAGCCTGCAAGTATATCAGAAAAAAAAAATTGTTTATTCATCCTGTCACCAGTAAACAATATTCATTGGCATCATATGCAGACTGCCATACAGCTGATGTTGTCTATCTAGCCCAGTGTAAGGCCTGCCAGTCATTCTACATGGGTAAAACCAACTGTAAATTAAAAAAATAGGATATTACAATATTTATCTGCAATACATAGCGGTAACATGCATAATGCTTTATATCAGCATGTAAGTGAACATAATGAGCATACTTTTGATTTCATGTTGTTACATATTGTTAAGCTTTCCAGGAGAGAGGGTGATATAGGCAGTTTAACAGAATATTATGAAAATAAATGGATTATAGAAATGTATGCACATAGACCACCTGTGATGAATGGGGTTATTGCCATCAAACCTGCTCTCAGGATGAGGAGGGCTCAGTATTGACTGTAATTGCTTACTTTGTGTTTTAAATGTGAGTCGGTTTACCTGTAAACTGTCTGATGAAGAGTATTTGGCCTGAAAGCACTTACATTGAGTGTCTTAATAAATAACTGGTATTTTACTGCGTGGTGGTTTGAATTTTGTTTTTATTTTCTATATTTATTCTGATTGCTGAATTTGAACCTTAAGTGTTCTAGGTCCTGTTTTGGGTCTTGGACAGGTTGTGTTTAATAGAGGGTTTGGATACTTCTATTTTTTTCTTATTATATTACAATTTGTTTATTTTCTTGGAGTTTTAAAAGTGCTTGGCTAGTGTCAGTTATTAAAAACTCCTTTTCCATTCACTGACTGTTAAGGAATTAAATCTAGTTAATTAGTAGGAGGAGCTGCGAAGTAAGATTTCTTATTTAGGGTATTTAGCTGCATTTTTATTTAGCTCCAAGACTATTTGTGGTGTGTGACTGCACTGGAATTGACCACCCTTCCTCCCAGTCATTATTGTTCTTTTAGACTTAGTGACTTTAGAGCTGCCTGCCCCTACTGTAAATTTAACTTTGGAAGCTCCTCCCAATCTCATGTCATCTACTTCTTCTACTGGTCACTAAAAGAGCAAACTGGGAAGGCCCACCCCTTTTACTCTTAAAGCTTGAGTTAGCCTCTGTTTGATACCATCCCACTCATTTAATACACACTGCAGTATTCAGAATATTAATCCATTTTCCATCTTACCTTTAAAATCTGTAAGATCTGTGACTAATCTACCAATCATTGCAGAGCCTAGGAACTACTCCTCAGGGATCAACTTGAGATTACTGCTTCTGCTTTGCTCTTGGGGAAACAAGCAGCAGAGGGACATTATTTCCTAGCCTTTCCGGAGATTACCACTCACCAAGGAGCTTGAAATTCCTTCTTAGGAGACATCTTAAGATTAATGCTACTGCTTTGCTCCTGGTGAGAGAAAGAGCAGAGGGGCATTGATTCCTGCTGGTCTCTGATCAGGCAGTGTGTAGAGGACTTCACTGATCAGTCTGGTTGCTGTTTCGGTGAGGACCACTTCAGGACCTTTGTGCAACTTGGCTTTCTATTGCTTTCAGCTGCTGTAGGTATTATCCAATGTATTTTCCAATGAAAGACTATAAAAAGTGTACTGAATCCAACAGCATCTGTGTAATATTACTGCACAGGAAGCAGCTTGGGATTATAACTCCTCTCTTGCAAAGGATCACTGATTCTGTACTTTGTGCAGCAACATCTGGGTTAATACTACTTCTTATGAAGCAGCCTGGGAATTAGTGCTACTGCTTTGCTTCTTGTGAGAGGAGTATAATTGATTCTCAGCTGCATGCAGCTATACTGAGACTGACACTGTTCCCACTACAAGACAGATAACACTTCCAGAAATCAACTCCAAACCTCGTAAGCACTAATCAGCTCCAAACCTCATAGGCACTCCCCTTCAGCCCATATTAATAAGCACCTGGAGCAATGAATTTGCATTTTCCAATTACCTCTGAAGCCCACTTAGTTGAAATGGGCATCTTGAAACAATGTAGCAAGTCTCATGTTTACTGACAACCACCAACTGCTTAAAACTGACACAGTGTGTGTGAGAGATGTAAAAGATTCATAAGTACTTACTAGGCTGTTGATCTATGAGGATCTTAAGTAAATATTGTGGGAAGAAATATCCAGGGAATTGTTATGGCTAAGCTTGTATAGGCCCAAGGGCCGATAGCCTAGTACCAACCTATGAACCTAGTCTTACATTCCTAGCCCTTATATTTTGCATACGAATAAACCAGAGGTGACAATTAAGAAGTTAGAAATGAGGAAAAAGTCAAACTGGGTACTCCTGGACTTGGAGAAAGCATATGACAAAGGTCCCAAAAACTGATCTGGGCAATCCTGTAGTGGTTTGAAGTCCCAGAAACATTGGTAGAATTATTGCAAGGGCCCAGTGACTCAAGTACGATCTGTGTTCGGTCTCACAGAGGGGTTCCCAGTGGGAGTGGGTGTGCACCAGGGTTCAGCTTTGAACCACTGCTGTTCATACTGGTGATGGACTACAGTAGCAAACAGGTCAGAGGGAGAAGATCAACAAAGTTTCTGTATGCAGATGATGTGGCATTACAGGTAGACTGTGCAAGATCTTCAGCAAAGACTAGGGAAATGGAATGCAAAACAAAGGGCACATAGGATGACACAAAGTAGACAGTTATGATGGCATCAAATCTGAGAAATCAAAAGAAGCTGGGAATTGAGACAGAAGGGAAAATAGTAGAACAAGTCAACAGCTTCAAGTATCTAGGAGGGTGATTGGAGAGAAGGGACATCTGAATGAGAAGGTCATATCAAGAATCAGAAGGGCTACAGCTAACTGGCACAGAGTGTCAGGAATAGTGTATGATAGAAAAATTCCAAAGAATCTGAAAAGGTGTATGAAATAGTGGTGTGACCAGTGCTACTGTGTGGTACAGAAACCTGGGCAGTTAAGGCATAGCAGTTGAGGAAACTTGAGGTGATGGAGATGATCCCTTCCATCCTTCAAAACACCATTCTGAAAGACTTCCTAGCCAAAAGCTGGCTCTGTTCTTGCTCAACACCAGGATAAACTATATCCCCAAAAGTAAACAAATACCTTTTCATTCCTTACATCTCCTTTCTCTCGCTTCACTCACTTCCTTGCCTCTATCAATTTCTTTCCCCTGGCTTTCTCTCTGAATATACCAGAAGCCTCCTTTCCTCTCATTTTGTATTCAGATTCCTGTTTGTATTATAGTGATTTATCTTTAGTTTCTCTATAAACTGGCTAAAATTTCTCTAACTATTAAATCATTGTCATATAACTTGTATCTATTCTTAACTGGTGTTTTCATATTATTTCTAATTTGGTGTAATTCTTTAAGCTGTATTTGTTTTTTTTTTTTTTTTGTATTATTTTTAAAGACTGTAAAACTATTGTTCTTAAAATGTTTTGTAATACTTTGGAGCTTGTCTCTCCAGGCCTCCGCTGAAAATGGGCTCCTATTCAGTTGGATTTCCCTGGTAGTCAGATGTCAATAATAAATAAAGTGCATTAAGACAGGTAGGATGCACACTGTGGGACAGATAAAGAAATGAGGTTATAACAGCAGAAACCAAAATAGCTCCAGTTACAGAAAAGGTCAAAGAGAACAGATTACGGTGATTCAGGCTCATATGTAGAAAAGCAGAAGACAGTCTGGTGAAGAAGATTTGTGACAGAGAGGAAGAATGCAACAAGAAATGAGGGCATCCAGCAAAGAGGTGAATGGATTGTGTGAAAGAAGACATGTAACATATGACAATCAGGCATGAGCATCAAAGAAACCAAGAGAGTGGCATTGAATATGGTGGCAGTTTTCACAACACCCCTGCACTATGTGGAAAATGGCAAAAGGGGGGTTGATGATGAAAACAAAGGTGGGTATAACAAGAATATATTCAGACATTTACTTGTTTTCCCCTATCCATGAGGAGACATTGTATTTATTTATTTCCAGTTTGATGACCGGGGAGGTCCACTGGGCTCAAGGAGCCTGTTTTCAGTGGAGGCCTAGGGAGAAAAGCTTCATAATACACACTAACAATAGGCAAAAAAGTAATATTACATAGTAAAAGTTAGTAGGGTACAATAAAAAAAAAAAAAATCGTGGAACATGCATTACATACATACATATATACTAGAATAGGGACAAGTTGTACAGTGGATTGGTTGCAGTGATGTGCAAGTTTATACATAACAAATGTAATACATTTGGATGTAGTTATTCATTTGAACATAGTTATAAACTGACATATGTAAATACAGTTTGCATTGAGGGGGTGAGTATAGGTGGAAAGTACATTATTTGAAAAGTATAGAACTGAGACAGACAGTTAAGAACTAGAAAAGGTGGGGTGCATACATCAACAAATAGGATGTGAGGTTTGGATGTTTTTAGTTAAGTAGCATCAAACTTTATTAATTGCTAGCAGAGAGAATCACCCCCAGATAGGGGAAAGAGAGGACAGTTAGTAAACTATTTACAATATATACATTTAAGATATAGGTGTTACATTATGTTATATACAGAGTGAGGCTACTGTTTTAGGTAATCAGTATGGAGTAGATTAGCTTGTAGTAGGGACATTAGCAGGCTAGGTGGGTTGCATGCAATTGCATTTCCAGTTTTGGGTGAGGTGGGAATGGAGCTGAGTTTTGAAGTTTTCAAAGTTTTCTGAAATTGTAAGGGAGAGAGGGAGGGAATTCCATTTTTTGCTAGGGAAAATGATATGAGAAGTTGACCAGTGGGACGGTTTGGTTTGTAGACAGAAAGTAAATTTTGGTGGGCAGATCTTACAGTTAAGAGGAGGGACAAGGCTTTAAGATGCACTGCATGTTTTTTTGTGATTCAAGACCTTGATTTTTTAGTGAGAAATTGAATGTGTCATTATATTCAGTGATCATCCTGAGTGCCAAGTACAATGGAATGATTATATCTCTGAACCTGGATGCCATACCTTTACATATAAACGTTGTGATGAAAAGGTATTTTTTTACAATAGCGGATGCATTGTGATCAAAGGACAGTTCATTGTCAACGCAAGTTCCCAAATCTCTAATTACAGGATCAACTTTCAAGGGGGTGTTGTCAATATTTTAGTTAGAAGGGAAGTCATTCTTGCCAAAGGAAATGATTAGAAATTTCTAAGTATTTAGTTTTAGTCCATGGTTTTGACACCAGCTATTTGTTTGGGAAAGCCCTCTTGGAGGATTTTGGTGTCCTCTGGGAAGTTTATGATGGCACCAAACTTGCAATCATCTGTAAACTTGATCAGTTATAACCCCTTAACATTTGCTTTGACCTAAGTGGTTCAAGGACTTTCTCTGGTTTCTATTTGTAACTCAATTTGCTATTCAGTGAGTTACATAGGGATTTACATTTATTTTTTTTATTTCTCCAGTTCTTCTGGGTTTCTAATACCATGACAGGAATGGACCCATTCCTAAATCAAAGTATGATTAAAGTTCATGCAATTAGTATTGTTTCAGTCTTTGATGTCAGCCAATGTGCTCAGTATTAACAACTCCTGCAATTTGTATGGGGTTACATGTACTGGTAATATATCTAAATACAATTGTAGGTCTTTTTTATAAGACCTGTCGCTTCTACTACTATTGGAACTTTCTGGGTATCTTTCTTCCACATTGCTCTCATTTCTGTCTGCAAATCCTGATATTTTATGGCTGTGTGTCTTTCTGTCTGCAAGACACTATAGTCACTGGGTGTGGCGACTTCAAAGATCAATGCTACTTTTGCCTTCTTTTCATGGACCACTATATCCAGTTTTCTAGCATCTGTCTTTTGAACTGTTGGTAATGGGTGATCCCATGTGATGTAGACTTCATCATGTTCTATGATTCTTTGTGGCTGATGTTTCCAGTGTTTTTCAGCTACTTCAATACCATAATGTTTGTACAATCCCCAGTGTAACAGTCTTGCTACATTGTTATGCCTTTCAGTATATAGTCCTTCTGCCATTGGTATGTCACAACCAGAAACGAGGTGTGCAACTGTTTCCAATTCTGTATTACAAAACCTACATTTGTCTGTTTCTCCAACATGATCAATGGTCTTTGTAAACCAATGTGTATGTAGCCCACTATCTTGAGTCGCCAATATTAACCTTTCATCTCTTGGTTTGAATTTGCCTCTCCTTAACCATTCCTGCATTCATCCTGATCAACTTGAGGTTCTTCCAGAAGTTTTCTATACTTGCAACTATATTTATGCATTTTCCATATTTCTTGACTTGTCATCTGGTCCTTCACCTTATATTCTTTTGTTTTTTTGGCACATTCAGTTGCTGCCTGATTTTTATCTACTGGTTTGATTTCCATGCCGATATGCTTCTACTAGATTAAGCAGAGAAGTCATCTTAGTTTATTCTCTATATGTTTCAAAACTTTCACTACATTTGGATCTTGTGAGGTCAGCAGATAGGTGTACAGTCCCACGATTGCAGTTCTATATACGTAATCAATTTCAAGGAGGCCTATCCCTCCTTTGGAACAGGGAATATATAATCATGGTATGCACTGATTTTTATAAATCATTTGGTGAGCATGAAGTATCCTTCTTGTTTTCCTGTCTAATCTATCCAACATATTTTAGGGCCAATCAATCACTCCAAAAATGCAAGCTAGGACAGTAAGACCAAATTATTTTATGGCTTGAATTTTGTTCCTAGATGTCAATGCTGTTTTCAGGATTAATTTAAGTCTTCTAAAGTATTCCTTACTAAGTTTTATTCACATTTGTTTAAGTTTTATGGTTGATCCTTCATCAGTTCCCAAATATTTATACACTCTCTCTTGCTCAAGTTCCTTTATTTCACAGTCTTGTCCCAAACTGATGATGTTATGTTGTCCATATCTTGCCCTTGTTCTTGCTGTTTGGGTTCAGAACCAATCCTCGGCTCCAACTCGGCCGTATACTATAGCTCGAGAGCTTTTACTGGCTCGAGGCTAGCCCCTATCCCAGCATGCCTAGTGATGGTTACCAGATCTCGTTTGCCATTTCCAGCATCAAGATTGCGGATACTGGCTCAGCCCCCAGGGTGTTCACCAAATGCATGGCAGTAGTTGCGGCTCACCTGAGGCATCAAGGATTCTGGGTGTTTCCATATATAGATGACTGGCTCCTTACTGCCACCACCGAGCATCAACTATTCAGGGCAAGGGAATACACAATCTGCTCTTGTTCTCAACTTGGGATCACAATAACTACAAAAAATCTGCCTTGCTGCCTTGTCAATATATTACCTTTATAGGGGCAGATTTAACCATGATAGCAAAGCTGCCTCAAGAAAGAGTATTAATGATCCATTGCCAAGTTGTCATGCTGTCCACACTCTGGTTCCTATGGCTTGCTTCCACATGAGAATTATACAGTGGCTTCTATTTGCACAATGGTCATTCCAGGATTTACCCATGTCACATCAGATTCTGATTATGGAATCCTGCAAAAGGGATCTGGAGTGGTGGCTTCACTCCCCTATGGTGATAATAGGCAGGCCATTTTGACCCCCCCAACCTGTGGCCACAGTGACCACGTACACTTCCCAGATAGGGTGGGGGGGGCATTATCTGGGGCAGACTGTTGAAGGGACTTGGCAGGAACATGAGTACCACTTGCACATCATTGTCCTGGAGATGAGAGCAGTGCTCCTGGTGTTGCAAGCACTTCAGGACTCTCTACCTACAGGGACTATAGCAGTTCAGACAGACAATATGTGGGTAGTATGGTACATCAACAAACAGGGTGGAACCAGGTCTTACCTCTTGTGTTGAGAGGCTCTATGAATTTGGCAATGGGCGATGTCTTTCCAATGCTTTCTGGTTACAATGCACATCCCGGGGAAATCCAACATGATAGCGGACAAGCTCAGCCGGGATATCCTGAGGCCCCATGAGTGGTCCCTGAAGCAGGAAGTTGTGCACTTGATTTTTCGCAAATGGGACCAGCCATGCTGCGATCTGTTTGCCACCCCCTCAACAACAAATGCAGCAGCTACTTTGCCCTAGTCACACCACTGGGACAGTCACCCAGGGATGCACTTGTTCATGAATTGGCCCTCAGGATTGCTTTATGCCTTTCCACCTTTTCCCCTGATCCCCAAGGTTCTTCAGAAAGCACAGTCATGGAGTTGCAAGTTAATCCTCATTGCCCCTTACTGGCCTCATCAGATATGGTTCCATTTCCTTTGGCCTCACCTGCAAGGGGAGCCTTGGATCCTAGACCCAGTGCCAGATCTTTTGAGGCATCATTTGGGGGCTCTCCATCCTTCCATTCAAACTCTCAAGCTCACAGCTTGGTTTCCCCACTTCCGGTCTTAGCCAGGCTTCCCGATGTTTCTCCAGCAGTTCAACACATTTTGATTTCCTCCCATAAGCCCGCTAGTAGGAGACTTTATGCTAATAAATGGAAGAGGTTCTCTTGTTGGGCAGGCAAAAATCAGGTTGATCCCTTTACTGCTCTCATTTCAAAGATTCTTGAATTTCTTGCTGAAACCTTTGACCAAGCAGCTGCTGCAGCTACTGTCCAAATTCAGTTAGCTGCCATTTCTAATTTCCATATGGGAGAAATGGGTTCCAACATTATGTCCCATAGATTATGCAAGGCATTCCTAAGAGATACTACCCTATTAAGACCTCCAATAAGAGAACCCCCTCCCCCGGGATCTAAATTTAGTTTTGGGCGCTCTGATTCTTTCTCCCTTTGAACCATCTGCTTCTTGTCTGCTCAAATTTCTGACTTGGAAGACCCTTTTCTTGGTTGCAATTACCTCATCTAGAAGGGTTTCAGAATTGCAGGCATTATCTATTCATCCCCCCGTACTTGATTTTCCATAAAGATCGTGTTTCTCTCAGAACCAATCCCTCCTTCTTACCCAAGGTATGTTCTGATTACAATTTGAATCAATCCATACAGCTTCCTCTGTTCTTCTCCAATCATGGCAACAAGGCAGAGTATAAGCTTCATCAATTGGACGTTCATAGACAGTTACATTTCTATTTACACAGGACCAAGGACTTTAGAAAATCTGACCAATTGTTCATATCCTTTGCGGACAATAAAAAAGGTTGTGCAGTCTCAAAGATGGCTTTATCAAGTGCCTTTCAGACACTATAAAACATGTCTACGAGTTGCGTAAACAAAAACTTCCAGGGAAATTTAAAGGGCACTCAACAAGGGCCTTGTCTACCTCTATTGCCTTTCAAGCCAGATTGCCTTTAGATTCGATCTGTCCAGCAGCTACATGGGCTAATCCTCATACCTTTATCACTCATTACAAAGTAGATGTGGCCTCCCGGAGCAGGGCATTCTTTGGTTCCACGGTCCTGAAGAGTTTTTTCCAGTGAGCCACCCAAGAATCAGGTGCTGGAGATGCTGTCCCAAACAGCAAGTATGAATGCGAGATATGGACAACATAACATAAAGAATTTATGTACTCACCATAATGTTCCATGTTTGTTGTCCCTGATTTTGCCTTGCTTCTTGCATCCCACTCTCCTTCCCCCTTCCTGGAGGATCAAGAGGAATCCCTTATTTTATTGGTTATACTGGCTGGGTTTCCTTTATACCATACCTTATGGTTAGTCTTAGTCTACTCCTATTACTCTTGTGGAGGGGTTATATCTTTATATGTAGGTGTCATCGGATATGTAAAATAGAGCAGATCTCTTGTCTTTTTGTATGGTCTAGTGTTGGGTTATCACAAACGAGATCTGGGTAACTACCGCTAGGCATGCTGGGATAGGGGCTAGCCTCGAGCCAGTAAAAGCTCTCGAGCTATAGTATATGGCCGAGATGGAGCTGAGGATCGGCTCCAAATCCAAACAGCAAGAAGGAAGGAGAGATCAAGGACGACAAACGTTATGGTGAGTACATAACTTCATTTTTTCTTGGTACTGCAGTTTTCCTGCTTTAAAGGTTGCTTTTGCAAATTTATCAAGACCTAATGATATTTTCTTATATCATCTGAAAGAAAAGTTTTGACAACTTGCAATTGTGCTTTCAGTTTCTTGTCTGATGAGCTATAAACTTTTAAATCATTGACAAAGAGAAGATGAGAAGTCTTTACACTGTTGTTTTCTAGGAGCCAAATTATACCCATGGCCTAAGCTGTTAAGTAGACAGTTTAATGGTTAAGGGCAAGGCAGAATAGCAGGAGTGACTAAGAGTCACCCTGGAATATCCCTCTTTGAATTTTTATCCCTGAGATAATAATTTGTCCTTTATCATGGCTTAATTGCAAAGTGGTCTGACTGTTTCATGGTCACTGTAATGTAGTCGATCAGTGTAGGGTGTATTTTATACATTTTTAAGCACTGTTATCCATGAGTGTGGGATACTAACAAACGCTTTTTTGTAGTCATTCCATGCCATGCTTAGATTCTTCCCCTTTTTACAGTTCTCCACTATGACTTTGACAACAAATAATTCTTTCTTCCATATGACTTTCTTTTATTGCCCTTTTGTTCTATTGCCATAATTGAGTTTTCTTCTAAATGACTATAGACTTTGTCTGCATCAATTCCAGTGTATACTTTATACATCATCGGAAGGCAAGTTATTGGTCTATAGTTTTTAGGGCAGTTTGTCAGTTCACTCTTAAGTAGGAGCATTGTTTTTAACCAGTTGGTGTCTGTTCAGGGTATGCATATAACTAGTTCTTACTCATGGGTAAATCTTTGTGCAAAGATGATAGTACTTTTAACCAGAAGTTAGGTACTGCATCTGGGCCTGGGGTTTTCCAATTAGAGGCTTTTTTTAACTTTTTTTAGTCTCTCTGGCTGTTAATTTTTCCCATTTCATATCCTGTACCTTTAAATTTCTTATTCTTTCTTTTACTTCTTCTATCCATTTAGCATCTTTGTTATGTTCCACAGGATCTTCATAAATACTTCTCCAAAATATATCCATTTCTTCTTTTTTAGTGGTCTTTCAATTATTTTTACCTTGTTTCCCAATTCTCTATAAAACTCTTTTGAGTCATCAATAAATTGCTTGTTTTGTACTTTTCCTTTGTATTTATCTGCATATCTTCTAGTTTATCCACCTGTGTTAAGATTTTAAGTTTGTTATTTGCAATAGTGCATGATAGATCCTGATCAGTTCTAATACTGCACATTGCTTTTATCACGTCTATCTTTCTAAGTATTTCTGTTGATGTTTTTTCTTCTATACACTTCTAACAGTGACACATCTTGTCTTAATTGCTTTATAGTTCTCTATGTTCAATACTTCCATCAAGGTATTCAATTTCTCCTCTTCCTTTCCCTCACTACCCTGTGTTCTTGTGACAGAACTTTATCAGTAATTAATTTCGCTGCACAGTAATATATCCTTTTTACTTCCGTTGTATCGCATGGAACTCTATAGACAGTCCTAATTATTGTGTTCATTTGTTTTATGAAACTTCTGACTTTTTGGGTTTTATTGACCTTCTGCAGTCAATTTCTTTCATTGATCTTAATATGTCTATCTCTATTAAATCAAGCAACTCTTTTCTTAGCTCATTTTCTTCTAAACTGAGGGCACACTTTTTGTTTGCCATTTCCTACAGGCATTCTATAGAAATTTCTATAGCACCTTCCTGTGGCACATTCTCTTCAATTTCATCCTGTGCCATCTGTTGCTCTGTCATTTGGGAACTCCCTGGTCTATCACTCCTCAACACTGACTGCGTCACAATTTCCTGTTCCTTCCTTTGCTGTCCAACTTCATGTGATCGTTTATACTGGGTTCCTCTGGAAGGCTCGAAAATACCTTCATATGGCACCCGACCAATTGCTTCCCATTCCACTGGTTTCCCCTTAATTTGGAGTTCCATTGCTCTATCCTTTTGTGGTGCTTTCTGAATTAGATTTTCTACACTGAATCCTTCACTTTGGAGGTACCCCATAACCTCGGTTTCTATTTCTTTAACTCCTCCATTACTGGTCTCCTTTTCCTCTTTGTGTTCTTATTTTTTGTATTGTAAAGATTTCCATGCCAGGTGTCAGAATTCCTTTGCCTGTATTTCTCTTCAAATATCTCTGGTGCTGCTCTTTTTGTGTTGATTAGTTTTGCTTTCTCCTTTGCATAGATATTACACCATATTAACTCTCTTTTTCTTTCCTATGTCCATATTTTGTCTTCAGATGTCTCCTGATCTTCCTGTTTCTCCTTACTTTGGGGACTCATTCCATAATGCTGTGATGTGACCTGTGTTAGATCTCCTACATCAAATCCTTCACTTTGCAGGGACTCCATGACTTCAACTTCTATCGTTTGACTTCTGCTTTACTAATCTGCTTTTCTACATTCCCTCTTTGTGATATATATTTTTTAAATTGTGAAATTATCCATAACTGGATGCCTTTGCCTGTATTTCTCTTTGAATATCTTTGGGGTTGCCTTCTTTATGTTGATTAATTTGGCTTTCACCTTAGCATAAATATTGCACCATATAAAATCTCTTTCTTTCCCATGTCCATATTTCCTTTTTATACTTTTCAAAAATATCTAGGTTTTGTTGTTTATATTTTTACACTTCCTCAGATGCTTTTTTTCCCTAAACAGATCAAAGTTTCTTGGCTATATACTGTTTTTCAAAAATCTGTTGTATTAATGACCACAATTTTTTATTTGAAGCTTCTGACAGTTTTTCTTGCAGAAGTATTTTTTTCCTCTAATTTATCTCATAATAGTAACAATACATAATTTCTTTCTTATCCTCAATAGTCCACTCTATCATCTTTATGGCTCTTCTTTGGCCTATCACTTTTTGTGATTTTTGTGAACTGCTGCTTTCTTCTTCACAGGGGAGACATCCTCCCCCGGGGCCTGGCCTGGTCGCATTGTAGGAATGTTTCTGTATTTTGAGGCTTCTACACTGTCATGTTTTCCAGTCCTAGCATCAGAGCACCTACCAGGATTGGGCACTTTTTTATCCTGGGTCTTGAGCGCCCAGCTATCATTTTTAATTTTCGACCGCATCTGTCCATGATATATGCTTTATAAATCCAGTCTATATATCAGTGTCCCCTTGTTGAGATTCTGTAGAAAACAGGGTCCACCTCGTGAAGCTACTAAACAAGACTTGAGAATGAATTCTTTTTCAGCACTACTACTCCTCTGCTTTGCTTGCTGACTTTTCATCTCTCCATTCGGATTTATGTAGATGACTTGAAGATTTTGCAGATTCTGTATACAGTTACTTAGAGTACATAGACAAGGTCACATCTCTTCTTTCCCACCTGAGCTTCAAATTTAACCTTCAAAAGTCCTTATTCGCACCCTCTCAATTAATTGTTTTCTTGGGGTTTGGTTAGATACAGTAAAAAGGATATCCTTCCTGCCAGAAAACAATGTTCTGACTTATCAGGGCATCTTATTGGATTTTTCTCTTCTAGACATGGCCTCTGCAAGAGAGGTCCTCAAAATTCTAGGTATCTAGGCTTCAGTGATCCTCCTGATAACCCTATCTTCAGACCAGTGACAAGTGGAGTACCACAGGGTTCAGTCGTGGGTCCTCTCCTGTTTGGTATCTACTTCTCTGAAGCACAGGCTAACACAGAAGGTCTTTGGCTAATGACATTTGCAGATGACTGCAAACTAGGAGCCATAACTGAAACTCCTAACAATGTGGACATCCTACAAAAGGGCCTCACTGAGACAGATGCCTGGTGTCAAAGCCATAGCCTCAAGCTCAATGCCAAAAAGTGCAATGTCATCCCTTTTGGTAAAAACTCTGTACACATGAACTACCACATAGGCGGTAGTATACTTAACACCGAAAGTGTGATAAGAGACCTTGGGACACAGGTGGACAGTAGTCTCTCCTTTGGTAATCACATTGCCACAGTAGTCAGGAAATCCTTCTACGTGGCACACCTCATCACAAAAGGTTTCTCATCCAGAAAAAAAGAGGTCATTGTTTCCCTCTACTCTGCACTTATTAGACCCATTAAAGAGTACAACGCCCCTTTTGGTATGTAACTCACAAGACATCTACAACAACTGGAAAGGCCACAGAAATACCTCACAAAGAGGATTACCGGCCTCAAACAGATGCCCTACGCAGACTGTCTCAAAAAACTCCAGCTTTACTCTGTCGAATATCGCCTACTCAGAGGTGATCTCTGCCTAACATACAAAGCTATGTCAAACCCAGAGCTGTTGGACATGCTCCACTTAAAGAAATCCCAATCCCTCTGAGCTACACGCTCTAAAGACCTAAACCTTGTCACCACAATAAACAGAACATGCCGGAGGGATAGATTCGTGTCCCAGAGACTTCCCATACTCTGGAATAAACTACCTATCTATATCAAACAAAGCTCCTCATTAGCACTCTTCAAGAAAAATCTTGATGATTGGATGGGAAATAGGAAACTCACCCTGGGAATCACCTCTGTGGCTCTGCTCGACAGTAGCACAGGAAAATAATTTTCTTGGGTGGCAAAAGCCAAGGTACCTTTTTGGCTGGGCTTGTATAGGCCCCAGGGCAGATAGCCTAGTACCTACCTATGAACCTATGAACCTATCTAGTCTATGCATGAGAAAAACTCAGTGGTACTAGAGGAATTGCTGGACCCAGCACCTTCTTCCAGGTACTGGTACTGGGATTTCTGAAACGGAAACTGCAGTGGTGGAGGGATCAACTGTCTGACTTCAGGACTCCCTTTCTGTGTTCAGACCCTAGTCCAAATGGACTCTTCAGATTTTGCATAGGCAGCAGTACCCATGTTAGTTCAAGTGTAAGGCTTATGGGGTCCTCAGGACATGCTACAGTACATAAAATTATAAGACATGTTGGTAGTGATTCATTCCTTAAAGCTTCTTCACCACTTATGGACTCCTGATCCTCTTCTAGTTGTAACAGACAACACTATTGTGATGTGGAACCTCAACAAGCAAGAGGTACAAGGTCATACCGTCTTTGCCATTTGGCAGTCATGGCCTGTGAGCTGTCTCTACAGAATCCTATGACTCTTCAGTCCTTGTACACTCTTTCAAAGCAAAACACAGTTGAATATAGATTAAACAGATTCTGGACAGACCCTCAAGAGAGGAAACTCCATGTAGAGGTTTAACAGGACATGAAGCAGATGCTGGGAACATCTAAAGTAGATCTGTTCTCCTCCTTTCAAAACAGGCAACTGAAAAAAATTCTGTTTGATATGTCCTTGTAGCCATGCTTGGAAGATAGAGGCTCTATCTTTCCCATAGCCAGAAATGTTCATGTGTGCATTTCTACTCTTTCCAGTTGATGCCAAGGTACCCGGGATTCAGAAAGAATTGCCAGACATCATTGTGGTGACCCCCTTCAAACTTGATTCTCCTTTTTAATGGAATTGGCCAAGGTTACCACAACCTTCCTCAGAGACTGGATCAGCGCACACAGCATCATGAGTGAGTGGAACACAACAGCTTAGAGCAATTAAACCTGACAGCCTGGATCAATCTGTTTTGATACCTTTTAGGCGTTTGCTCCATGAGGATGTGCAGCAGGTATTTAAGAATGTAAGAAAACCTGCAACTAGAAAATCTTGTGTTTACAAGTGAGAGATGCTCTAGATGGTGCCTAGACTGTTTTACTTATTATTCTGACATCTGCAAGGCAACTCTCTGAGCTGCGAGTTCTCACTGTGGGCCAACCCTAGCTGACTTTTAACAAGGACAGGTTTGTGTTATGCATCCATCATTCATGCCTAAAGTTGTTTCTGAATTTTCCTTGAATCAAGCATCCAAATCCCAGAGTTCTTTCCTGATCCTATAAACAAGGGAGAAAAGATTCTACATACTTTTGATGCACACAGGCAGCTCAGGTACTGCCGTGACAGAACAAAGCCCTTTAGGAATGCTGAACAGATGTTTGTCTCCTATACAGGGGCTAAGAAAGGTTCAACATGTCTGTAAGGACACTATTGCATGATGGTTGTCCTCTGCTGTTGATTTTTGTTACTCCCACCATGGTAAATGTCTTTCAGTCAAGGTTAGGGCTCACTCAACTAGGATCTTAATCTTCTTTGATGGTATATTGGAAAGGGGTGAACTCTAGAAGCATTCTAGAGGCAGCAGCCTGGTCTTTTGTTCATATCTTCACAAAACACTACAAGTCTTCTACCCCTGGTAATTATCATATTGACAACACATCCCTTAGAGTTGACCTAGTAGTCAGGGACTTAGGGACACACACACACACAGACAGTAATCTATCCTTTGACCATCACATGTCTACAGTGGTGAGGAAATCATTCTATGTTGCACAACTTATAAAAAAAGGTATGGCATCTAAGTCCAAGGAAGTCATTGTTCCACTGTATTCGGCATTCATCATACCTATCATTGAGTACAATACCCCTTTAGTATGTGCATAACCAGGCATATCCAGCAACTGGAACATCAACAGAGGTTCCTCACTAAAAGAATACAGGGCATAAGTAAAATGTCCTATGCAGATTATCTCAAGGCCCTATCCCTGTATTCTGTCTCATACAGGCTTTTGAGGGGAGATCTATGCCTGGCATACAGAGCATTGTTAGACCCCACTCTGATGGACCTCCTGTATATCCACAAAACAAACAGCACCAGAATTCCCATTCTACGTACTTAAATCTTGCCTGTGATATAAATAGGACCTGTTGGAGTGACAGGTATATATACCAGAGGCTACCCCATCACTGGAACCGGCTCCCATCCATATGACGCAAAGTTCCTCCCTAACCCAGTTCAAGTGCAACTTGGACAATTGGATGGGGATCAGGAAAATCATTCCTGGTTTGGCACCTATGTCTCGAATGGATGCAGGCAACCTGTCAAAGGTTCATCTCATGCCCCTGCTTGTAAATAGTTCCTCTCCCAGGCCCCTGATTACACCTATCAAGGGTATCAAAACTTGTCAGAAATTTGGGATGCACAGCTAGGCTTAAAAAGGCCCTTGTGGTCATTAGCCTAGTAAACACCTATGAAACTCAATTCCTTTTTCAATGTCCAGAGCAGGGGTTGATAGGACCATTCTCCAGGGGCTCCTGGATCCTTATCCTTTCACCTCCCCTGTAGGGTAAGCATCGGGAATCTACCCAAAATGTCATTGAGGCAGTGGGAATGATGAACATAGTACAGCCGTATAAGTCCTACTTATCTATAGCAGTAGATATTTGAATTCATCACTTCCTCACTGGCAGCACCCACTTGCAAATCCCCTTGATTTGCATAGTTGAGGTGGGTTTCAACCTCTTTGATTCAGTTGTTGTTGGTTTGGTTTTTATATGGTATTGTGATTGGCTGCAAATTTACTCTTGTTAGATGATTCTGTCTTCAGGTACTTTCCTTTTCTTCTTTGTGGAAGTGAAAAAGCCTGAACACTTCCTGTGATAGTGGTAGGCTTCCCTCCCAGGATATGCTCAGCCAATCAGCTGTCTCAGGAGGGGGGGGGGGGGAGTCTAAGCTTTTGAAAGCTGACCAGTACTGGATTACCTTGGCAGATAACCCAAAATGTGTCTGAGGCTTTGAGAAATTTGGATATCTACTTTTACAGGTAAGGAGCTGTACTTTCTTGGCCTTGGATAGTGTCTCAAGGACTTATTCCTGGCAGATTTGAGAGGGGGTGTAGATGCTGATATGTGGTATGGGAATATAGGAGGGGAGAGGGTGTGAAGGTTGAGCTAAATTCGTCCACTTGTAGATTGGCTATGTCCTCTGTGTCTGTGTATGTGATATCCTTTACTTTTAGCTATGTGCAGTGGTTGGTATTGTTTCTAAGATTTCTGACACAGTTAAAGAAGGCTTTGTGGTTATTCTTCACTTGGGTGGCTATTTTTACCTCACATCTGACCAGGGCCATTGTTAGCATTTTCGGGGCCCCCAGCAAATGTTAAGCTGGGGCCCCAAGGCACTTCCAGTCTAAGTATCATCCTGTCACTGCCACACCTCCTAAGCAACGTTTTAGTTCATGCTGCAAACTTTTAAGAATAGTACACACAGACAGATCTACAGCTACAATACTTAAATTACAACAGGCCTATGTAATGGCCCATCTCACAAAGGGACATTCACAGTTGCTGGCATTTACTTGCAACAATTATGCATTACTTAAGTGAAATGGTGCCCTACCACTGTTTCTGCCCCCCCCAACACACACACACACACACACGCACACACACACACACACACACACACACACACACACACACACGCACACACACACACACACACACACACACACACACACACACACACACACACACACACACACACCCTCCAGTGATCACCTTTGTTTTCTCCCATCTTGGTCTCCCCATACCATGCACATTAATTTTTTTATTGCTTTTCTCATATTTTGCCTTCAGCTTTTGCAAGAAGCTATAACTTTCTATGCTCTGAAGTGCATTAAATTTTTTTTGTCTTTTCACACAACTTTTTGATCCAGTGATAGCTCAAACACAAACTATGATTAAGGAAAGAATTCAGTGTTGCTGTTCAGTTTTAGTTTTCCTAGCATCCTTTTGGCACACCTTCCCAAACCAGCACAACACAGTAATAACCATTTAAGAAATAACAGAAGGAAGCCAATGCCCCCGGAAGCCATAAGGGTTATAGATGTTCTGGGATGCATTTTAGAGCATGTTGCCAACCTTTTAATCCATTTGTGGCTTAAACAAAAATCATGAGTAGGAAAGAATTTCAGTCTTTTTTTTTTCTTTCAAGAAAGACATAAATTGCTCCCACAGCTTAATGTTCATAGCTGACAAAATAGCAGTTCACTGTAAGCTAGCAAGCCAACTGTGAGGATACATAGGTCATGTCTGGTAATAGTGGATGTCTCCATACCACCCCCCCTGAAAACAAAAAGTCAATGCCTATGCATTCCTTTGGTGCTCAAGTGAGATGAAAGCATGGGTTCAAAACTGCCACAGTCATGTATCTCAAGTGACTGTTGACATGCATATACATAGCATGCCTCCTCACTCCTCACCCCTAATTCCCAAAGGCAGACACCTGTATGCATGCCTGATGTGTGATTGTGAGGAAAGTGAAAAAAAAGCAATGATTGTAGTAATGTATTCTATTTTTTGCTCCTAGCTGGTACACTGTCCCTGTAGAAGCTACAATAACTTTCTTTGAAAAAAGTAAAGGAAACAATAATGCCTTCCCCAGCCCAAACACAAGCTACGATGATCTCCTGTGCACATCTCTAAGGTCTGGCTGTGATGTAAATTAAAGTAGTAATGACCACACAATCCCCCCCACCCCCACGTAACATACAGCAGCTTTCTGTATACACTCACCGAGCAGGGCTGGTTTTAGAATGAGTGCAGCTGAGAGCAGATGTTATTATCAGCTTTATCCTAATAAGATCATATCACATCCCTGTTCAGGTAAAAGAGCATAATTAGAAAATGAATACATTTTTCTCATTTCCCCAACCAACAACAACTTTTGTGGGGCTCCAACACAGTCAAGGGTGATTAACGGAACCCCCAGTATGCATGTATACAGTCCAGGGAGTGAGGGCCACCGCACTCCTAGAAGATCTACATGTCTGAATGTTGTGTGATGTATTTTATGCCTTACTTTTGAAATATAATTACTTGTTGGCTGCATTTTTTACTGATACCCAGAAGAATAATGTACGTGTCCTGGCATTATTAGGTGTGAGCAGAGGTAACAATCAGTGATATTTTACACAAAAACAAACACACACACACACACACACACACACACACACACACACACACACACACACACACACACACCTAAGCCATAGCAATAATAATTTTGTTCTTATTTCAGCAAATAGCAACACATTATGCAACATTGGCACTGCCAAACCAAATCAGTGACTGCTGTTTAGCAGTAGTCAAACAACAGCAGGTTAAAGTCACTTTTGTTTACCTCATTGAGGAGTAATGCATACCTGTGACTGTCCCTGATTTCACAGACCATCCCTCATTTTCCCTCATAATTTTGCTCTGTCCTTTGTAAAAAGTTTGATTTGCTGGTAATCATTCAGGATTACAGACAGTTGATAAATCCAGACATCAGAGTTTTCTACTTCGTATTGTCCAGAAATGCATGTTGAAGCAAAAGGTGTTATTTTACTAATGTTTTAAGTGAATTAGAATAATATTTAAAACATGTTCCTAATTTTGAGCTTTTATTCTACTATGATGTTCGGCATTGCACAGAATTATTCAACAAAAAAGTTGACAGTTGTAGTATCTGGTTTTCTGCCAGTATTTATAAACTCCCTGAAAGAGAAAACCATCCCTATAAAGATCAGATACATAAGTTCTTAAAATCCAAGGTGTGCACTGTGATCAGTCACTCTGGGCTGCTGATCTCTAAGGCTCACCTTGCTTATGTTCATTATCAGCTTTATCCTAACAGGATCATATCACAGCTCTGCTCAGGTTAAAGAAGTCAATCATAAAATTAATACATTTTTTCTCCTCATTTTCCCCAACCAACAGCAGCTTTTCTGGAACACCCACACAGTCAGTGATGATTAAGGGGTTCCCTTGCAGCCACAGGTAATGCAGGTACCTAAAGCTGGCTATTATGTTAGTTTTAGAGGACAGAATGTCCACCAGCAGGGTTTAACTAAGCCAGGGGCACTACATTAATGGTAAAATATTTAATGGAATTGTGAAGCCTGTTACTTGATAAAATACTGTTATTATAACCAGAGAGATCTTTGAATTTTAGAGGAGATATAAATAAGTGTTATTATTACCCACCTGGTGTATTAAGTATACCAGATTAGGGTACTAGCTTTTGTAGGTTTGACAGACACATTACTAAATATCAAGATAAGATAAATTGCTGTGGTTGGGGACCCCCAGCGACCACAGGGTTCACTGGTGTCTAAAGCCGGCTATGCATCTGGTTTTGGCTGTTTGAACAGTGCCTGGAGTTCCTTGTTAGGTTTAGCAAGAGTATTACTGGCACCTTGTTACATTTATTTTGGCATATATTGAATGTTTTTTCTTTTATTATAGAGTCTGTTTATATTAGGATTCCATGAGAGGGGCTTTATTTTTAAATTTGGCATTGCATTTACTTTTGAGGGGGACAGATGTGTCTATGCAGCCATTTATATGTACATAGAATTTGACGATAAAGGATTCTGCATCAGGATGGAAAGGACTTTTGAATTTATCCATGTCATCACTCAGTTTTAGTAGATTAGCTAATCTCTGAATACTGAGGTATTGGAAGATGTTGCCAGCTTCAGTCGTAAGGTGAATATAATTGATTTGTGGTCCGATTTGACCAGACAAGCAGTTACAGTTGGTGGGGAACAAAGGTGACCCAAAGTGATAAGGACCAAGTCCAGAATTTTATCTCCCCTGATTGGGGTGCAGACTAACTGATCTAGAGGTTTGTATTGATGAATTCAGAAATTTCTGTTCACTACATGTTTTTAGGTTGTAGAAGTCTCCCAGTTAATGGAGGAGTAGTTGAAGTGTCCTAGGAGAATGGTGTTTGGCTTAATTTATAAGGACTCCATACTCGTTAGGTAGGAGGTATGGACTGAGAGGGTCTTATAGTTAGCTATGATTTGATAAGCGGTTTTGTTAATAGTAACTTGGACATGAAGGGATTCCATGTCATTATCTTGTGAAATGTTTTTTTTTTAAGAATATGGACACACTGGTGCCTTTAGTGCCTTCATCTAATATTGTGGGCCTGAATGTGTGGTAGGCATTGAAACCTTGCACTTATAGAGTGGTCTGATTGGTCTTGAACTAGGCCTCTTTAATGATGCTTATATCAGTATTTTCCAGGATAAGAAATGCTTGTGGGGAGTGGAGTTTTTTGTTAAAGCTCCTAACATTGAGCAGCAAACTGTTATGTTATCCTGATTCTGCACTGTTATGTTGGAAGCCTTGGAAGACTGACATTGCCTAAAAAAGGCACTATGGAGTGGCCAAGAATTTAGCAAATATACAAAATCCTTAGGAGATAGGGGCAGAAAATATCTGGCAAAGTAGTTAAGACGGTCTACCATCTCCTCCCAGGCTGATATATTGTACCACCTTAGAATGACATCAGAAGCTAAGTCAGCTGTTGAAGTCAATAACCTTTTTTTTGTATTGCTGCATCATTCTTGGTAATGGTAGAACGCTGTTCAAGGTTAGGTTCATACCTGTCTCAGAGACTTATTCTGAGAGCTTAATCTTGTCTGTCTTCATATAGTCCATTTAGATATGTCTCCAGCCATTTACATCCATGTGCACTATGACTGTGCAAGGTAGTGCAAGGTAATGAGTTTATGAATAATGTGGCAAATCCTGACACATGATAATAGGCAACTGACTGTGATCCTCTGCTTGCACAACCTGGTGAGTGGTGTATCAGTGTGTCTCACTATGGAGTAATTATGACTAGGAAACTGGATTGTGGACCTCACAGATACAAGGTTTGGGTAACCATTGAAGTGTCAGGACCTGCTTTAGGGAGTCCCGTAATGTTGAAGCTGAGTGGTTTATAAAAACATATATATGAGACAGCCATTTCTTTGAATATTCCCTTTTTTCCAAGGTGTGCGGGTCTGGGGGTCGCAGGTAGTCCCCCCACCGTAAAAAAAGACGTTTAAAGGGGAAGAGCAATATTCAATATTTGCTCTTCTGCATTTTCAAGGGGGGGGGACTGGCATGTCTGCACTCAGCATTATGAGTGCCGAGCATTTCAGCAGGGAGCTGAGGGATGTCTTATGGGCTGTTGAATTGAGACAGTGTGACTCTTAGATGTACATTTCATGGTGGATGCTGCTTGTGTTGTCTGTAAGGTTGCAGAAGGTACTTATTTCTTAGGTTACATTTATGAGGCAATAGCCTCAGCATATGTATGTCTATGTGTTTAGTCTAAACTGTGGTTATTGGTTTAGTGTGGTGTTGTGTGGTACTGACAACCTGCATGTTGTTTGTTGTAGCTTTGTGTGAGAGCTTCGCCTCCAATAACATTATGTAATCTATAATAAATATTTGTGAAGCCAGCTGCATATACATGGGATGGTGTAGTGTCTTTTACTAGATGGTGTATTATGCATTGAAAACACTGACCTTTCCATTGTGATTAATAGGGGAACAAGCTGCCTGTGGCACAGTAAGTTAACATTTTCAGAAAGTTTTGATCTTTGGGTTCTTGGGAGGACTGGGTTTTGGGAAGGAGTTTGCAGACAGCTATGAGTGAAGAGAGGAGGCAGTCTGCAAGGCCTTAACAAGAACTCAAGCTGCTTGTAGTTAAAATTCCCCCTCTCAAATGTTGCCAAACTCCACTCAGCCCAACAGGTTTAATGCACAAGTTGGCACCGGGAGCTTCATCAAATAACGTTATTATACAACTCTTAAAAGAACTAGTACTTTGGCTGTCCACCTTCATAGGCTCTAAAAGATAGCATAAAATCACTATTTTTAACACAAATCAATTCCTTTTGACCAGTCAAAATATCCTAGCAATTTACCAGTTGGAACTCTAACTATTTAAATTTGAAAACTTGTCTCTTTAAAAGGGATAGACACTAAACTTTTAATCTGCTAAAAAAAATACTTCCTATATAATAATACTTAAAGTAAAAACTTCATTAGTAATTCATTATTTAAATCACCTGTTTGCAAAATATTATACTAAAATATAAACCATGCTTCTTTTTGCAAAAGTAGCTCACAGACATTTAAAAGAAATCAGGGATGTTCAACACATAGATCACTGTTGAATAGCCGAAGCTATATGTGTCCTACCCGTCATGACCAGCCAGCTTTTCAAAACTCAATGGTGTTTTCCATGGATTCCAGCTCTCAAGAGCTCAAAAGGAGATACATAACAAGACAATTAGAATGCAAATTACCTCAGAACTTTTTTGGCACCAAAAAGCATTCTTTCAGCAGTTCCCTTGGAACTGTCTGAGATACTTCAAGGCTGAGCAGATAAGTCCCCTGTTAGGGAACCTTCCACTATATATTTTTTTTCTGAAGAAAGCTTGTGTTTTTCTGTCTGAAATATTCTGCTTTAATCTAGTGTTGTCACTTTCATTCATTCCTCAACTATTGGGTTCAGATCTGACTCGGCCATGTCTTCCAGCTCGTAGAACTCTGAAACACTTAAACTCCTCCCTTTACCTATAATATCGTCATCACCCTACATACCTTAGATCTTGTTTGAAGGCATAGCGTTCAGATATTGTCATTGAAAACATTCGAGTGAGTCTTAAATTTTTTTCACGAGAGAGCTTCATTTCTATTTCAGACATAATCTGTAATTTTTTTTGCTATTTTTCCTCCCTTTAGTCCTTTTATAAAATTACTGTTAAACCTCTTTTGCCCTTTTTAGATTATTTTTAGATTATTCCTTAATTACCATTGTTGGTATTTTCTTTTTTTTTATCTGTTAGAAAAATACTTTTTTTTAGCTTACTGTTCTAACTTTTTTTTGCTGTTTTACTATGTCCGACAAACCATCAGTATTTAAAAAATGCGTGGCCTATGGCCACAAAATACCAAACTCATAACCACACTTAAAGTGTATCTATTGTTTAGGGCCCTCTCATCTGGACTCTGACTGTGACATCTGTAAAGGGTTTAATTCCTTTGCCTTAATTGAAAGGAAGAATAAACTTCAAAAGGAAGAATACACTAATTCTTTGGGGATTGCTGCCCTCCAAACCTGCCTCTACAGCCTCTGAATCTCAACCCCCAAAAAGAGTAGACAAAGAAAGAAGATTATCACACTAAAGAATCATGTAAGAGATCTCCAGATCCATCAATGTCTGGTACTTCAACTCTGTTATCTGAGCTTCCTATTAAACTAGACAGAAAATCAGGTCAGACAACTTTGGATCCAAAACCTAGATCCGATAAATCTCCATGGATCCATTCAATTCATCCTTTGCTGGAACCAATCTCCTCTAGGCTCCCATGCCCCGTTTTTGTCACAGTCTCCTCGTTATCATTCAAGACCCTCGTCCACAGCCTCATTCATTCAGTCTTCCAAGAGCCTTACAGTTGGTGTGGAAAGGATGATGAAGATGTTCCTCAGGATGCAGATGCAAATGGGAGTTCTCCTGGCTCCAACCTCATCAGGTCTGGAGACCCTTGTCAATACTACTCCCCCATTATTAGCTCAGTCTCTGATCTGACCTTCAGTTTCAAAGCCATTGGATCCAAAAGTCCTGGAGTCATCTGCCTCGGATCTAAAGATGTTGGCATCTTTGACTCCAATGGCATCTCTGAGCTGTCCAGCCCCGAGTACTTCAGAGCCAGATGACTCTGCCATGGCTCCGGAGTTTTGTACTCTACTCTGAAGTTGTTGGAGCTGTCTCTACTCATCAGAGCTTCAGAATTGGACAGCTCAGCTCTGACTCCCTCCTTGAGTAGTTTGCCTTCAGGGTGAAAGGAACTGATGGTCCATAAGCCTGCCTTATTGGACCTGTTGGTGTCCATTTCTCCAATGCACTCAGCCTTTGAGGTAATGGAGAGTGTCTTCTCTGTTCCCAGAGTTCAGACTTCTCTTCCCTCATCAGCACTATCTACTCAGCCCCATTTGATTCTGCATCTAGAGCCACAGTCAGCCATTCCACTAAAACAACCAGCCTGAGCCAGTCTCCAGACCACCCAGCAGAGTATAGTAATCTTTTCTGACACCTCTCTGGAGCATCCCACTGAAGGAGTCCCTAGAAAGAGGAAGTGCAAAAGGAAGGACTTAGAATCTCTGCAAGAGTCTATCACAGAGGACACTGACTTTGTTGAAGGGGAAGGGTCCCCCAGATCACCAACTGATGACATCTCATTTGGAGACATCTTAGAACTCCTGAAGCAAATGGGTGGCTGGTTCCCTGATAACCTTTCCCAAGAGGAGTCAGTGTTCATGGAGGCCTTTGGTGCTGGCCTTTCTACCTCCTGGGTGACTCTGCCCACCAGTGATCTCATTGACATGGTCTTTTGATGGGCATGGAAAGAGTCTGACATGATTGAGCCTATCCCTAAGAGACCAGATAGGATCCTGCCACCACCCGAGGATATAACATATTGGAATAAGGGAGTACCCATTAATGGCATGGTCATTGCAGTGGCTACTAAGAAGGAGCTGGCAGAGCAAAGTTACCTTCCCTCTGTCCACCCCCCAACATGGAGTCTAGGGTGCTGGACAGATTTAGGAAGCATGTCTGTGCTTCAGCAACCTTTGCTCTTAGGTCACTGAATTATTTGGCACATTTTACAAGACTTCAGAGGGTTTTGATTAAAGAACATTCCAAATCCCTCTCTGGGACCACATCCTCTGAGGTAGAGAGCACTATTTCCTCATAGTTGGCTACCCTACAGTCCATTTCAAACTCGTCCATGAGTCTTATCTCCCACATGGCTGAAGGTACCTCACACACAGCAGGTTCAGGCATTTCCATCAGAAGTCATGCCTGGGTGCGCTTGTGTGACTTTGTGGAACCCTTCAAATCTTATTTTGTTGGTGCTTCCTTTGACAGAAGTTCCTTATTTGGCCCCAAAGTTAAAGACACACTCTAGCTTGTGAGCAGGAAGGAAAAACCCTGTTTGCTGTGGGCGTACATTTTTGACACCTCAATGGACCTTTTCTAGGAGGCAACAAGGCAGACGGAAAATGTGGTTCAAAAAATCCCAGGGTCCCTGGTCCCTTCCAAGACTCACATGGAGGCAGTTCCCCCTGGGGGAGGGGGGAACTCTAATGGAAGATGCATCCCCACAGCAGAGGTGTTCGGCATAACCATGGATCTAGGGATACTTTCTCTGACAGATCCTATCAGCACTCCTGAAAGGAGGCCTAACTGTCCAACAACCAATCAGAGGAAAGCAGCAGCACTAGAAATAAACAAGCTGCTAGAAAAAAAGAGTCATCTAGGAGATTCCCCCCCAGACCAGAAAGAGTCCAGAACTTAATCAATATTGTTTTTAGTACCAAAGAAAACAGGGGATGGAGACCAATCTAGGAGATCCCCCTAGACCAGAAAGAGTCCAGAACTTATTCAAAATTGCTTTTAGTGCCAAAGAAAACAGGGGATGGAGACCAATCTTGGATCTCAACAAACTAAATTGATCAATTCAGTATGCAAAGTTCTGGATGGCCACGGTTCAGCCCATTCTGCCTTTTCTTCTCAAGGATGACTGGATGTGCTTGACAGATCTTCAGGATGCATACTATCATATAAAAATGGGCAAACGGTCCAGGAGATATCTACAGTTTAGGCTGAGAACCAGTCATTACCAATTCAGTGCAGTGCCCTTTGGTCTCACCACAGCCCCCAGGGTGTTTACCAAGTATATGGCAGTAGTTGCAGCTCACTTGAGACTGCACGGATTCCAGGCATTTCTATATCAGGATGACTGGCTCATAATCACTCTGACCAGACATCATCTAATTCAAGTTCAGGACTACTTACTTCAAGTTGTGCTCTCATCTGGGGATTTCTGTCATTTACAGCAAATCTCAACTTGAACCAACTCAGATATTGGAATTCATCAGTGGTCTGTTCAATACGGTCTCTCAAATAGCTTCTCTCCCTTTCTCCATGGTTCAAACAATTCAGTTCCAGGTCAAAAAGATCATTCAGAGTTCTTCTCTTTCAGCTTGGCTAATACTCCAAGCATTGGGATCCATGTCAGCAAAAATCACACTTGTATGACTAGCAATGTACCACATGAGGATCCTTCAGTGGATACTCACAACTCAATAGTCTATTCTCCAACAACCATTATCCAGTCAAGTCAAAATAATGCAAGCCTGCAAAATACAAGAAGGCTCTCCCTTTGTTCTCCCTCAACCCAAGGCCACAGTGACCATGGATGGCTCTCAGATCAGGTAGCAGAACACTTCCTGGGAAGGACGGTCCAAGGCACATGGTCCCTTGAAGAGGCCAACATGCATATCAGTTTCCTGGAAATGAAAGCTGTCCTCCTAGCACTGCAGCTCTTCCAAGATACTCTCCCAACTGGGACTGTTGGGTTCAGACAAACAATATGTCAGTCTGGTACATGAACAAACAAGGGCTAACCAGATCTTACCCTCTTTGTCGAGAAGCTATGGGAGTATGGCATTGGGTGATCTCATCCAGTCGCTTTCTGATAGCAATGCACATCCTGGGGAAGTCCAACATAATTGCAGACAAACAGTAGGGAATGAAAAGTAGCCTCCTGAATGATAAAACTGTGCCAAAAACCAAGGAAATCAAGCAAAAGGAATAAAGTCAGGCAATGCACCATGGCTATCTACAAACTCAAATAACAAGTGTAAAAGAAAACATTTTAATAAAAGATAACAGCTTTCACAATTCTAGATTGCTTCTTCAGATCAAACACCAGTAAAAAAGAACATCTTAAATAGTACATCCTATTAAGCAATTAAACAATTAGACAGTGGTGCAATCACCTCATTCAAAAAAGCACTTAACTCCATGAAAGGCATTCAAAGATGTCACTAATAAAAAACACAAATCACTGGTTAAAAAACACTCAAAAAATATATAATAACAAACACATCATTATTTCTTCAAAGGTCTACTTTTCAGTTCTGGTTTCAGTGGTACTATGTCATGTAAACCTGAGCCTCTATGTGCCCTTAATTTTAAAATCCATATTGTTTCACTACATTCAGTATTGTTTATCAGGTCACCTAACCTCATTCCTTCAGTTATTGTTTCTAACACCTGAAACAATAACCTATGTGTATCCCCTTCATATTTAGTATGCTTTGCCAGTGCACTGTATTCTAGTCCCTTATTAGTGCAATACATATTGTCTCTTATTCTTTCCCGAAGGCATCTATTTGTCTTGCCTACATAAAATTTACTACAGCATACACAATGGGCTAAATATACTAAATTTTTTGTGTTACAATCAACTGTAGCATCCACCTTGTCTAACTTCCCTGTATCTGGGTGATTAAATGAGTCGGATTCATCTATGTAGTTACAAAAATTACATGCTCCACATTTTTTCATACCCAACTTGGTCGTCATATCATTCATTCTAGGATAGCACAGTTGTTTTTTGGGAATTTTTTATTTCTATGCCTAAAATTTGGTACATTCCCCACTACATCCATACCCATAACATGCCAGTTCTACTTATTATCTTCCTGATATCATTTTCATCACTACTATATATCAAAGTGAGGCAAGATTATTCTCAATTTGTCTGTCTCTACGAATATTTCTTCTTGAGGAAAAATAAGGTTTACCAAAATCATTCCTATGATTTTTAACCAAGCTATAAGGCTTACTAATCTCTGGCTTATTATAACCCCTGCCTTCAATATCTTGACTAATTTGATCCAGCCCTGTTAAAAATTCATCTTAATTTACGGTTAACCTAGATCTAGATACCTGCATCATTTGTCCTTTTAATACACTGGGAAAGATCTGTCCTGGGTGCATACTATTACGGTGCAGATAAGATGGAACATAACACTCCTTCCTAAAAACTCCCGTGAAGACTAAACTTGAGTCTTCTGCTCTGTTAACATGTATCTCAAGATAATTCATACCAGTAGTAGAGTAGCTATAAGTAAATTTCAAAAAAATCACTACTACTATTCATTTTGTCTATAAATATGGAAAGTTCAGATTCCATATCTTTCCACAATAAAAATAAGTCATCCACAAAGCATTGATAGAAAGGAATATTATCTCCCATCAAACTAAAGCTATTCTGTCGTTCCCATTCAGCCCATAGCTACACCAGCCACCTGCAAATAGTAGCTCTGTTCGAACACAAAAACATTATGTTCTAATACAAGCTACAAGTAGAAAAATAAATTCTATATGAGTCGATGTATATTCACTTTTCCTACTTAAAAAATATTCCACCATCTCTATACCAATCATGTTTGGAATAATGGTGAACAAAGACACTACAGCCATAGTTACAAAAAATCAAGATAACTGTGTTCTTCATCTTCCAAATGGTCAAGCAGGTCCTGTAAAAACTGCTGTTTGCTATCTTTTAGCACTATAGTATACTGATCTAACACTGACCTCAACTGTTTCTCAATGTAGATAGAGAGGGGTTCTATGAACCAGCCTGCCCCTGACACAATAGGTCTAAACTGCAGACTAAATTTTATGTATAAGGATATGTTTGTTATATATTTTTTGAGTGTTTTTTAACCAGTGATTTGTATTTTTTATTAGTGACATCTTTGAATGCCTTTCACAGAGTTAACAAATGCTTTTTTGAATGAGGTGATTGCACCATTGATCTAGTTGTTTAATTGCTTAATAAGATATACTATTTAAGATGTTCTTTTTCTCTGGTGTTTGATCTGAAGAAGCAATCTAGAATTGTGAAAGTGCTTATCTTTGATTAAAGTGTTTTCCACTTTTTATTTGAGTTTGTGGATAGCCATGGTACAGTGACTGACTTTTTTCCTATAATTGCAGACAAGTTAAGCAGGTCTATCCTAATGCCTCACGAGTAGTCTCTCAACATGAAGGTGGTGGAGAGAATTTTCTGTTGATGGAGCCAGCCATGCTTCGATCTGTTTGAATCTCCCCATATCAAGTGCAGCAAGTTCTCTGCCCTGATTCCCCCAGTGGGAGTCCCCGAGAGATGCTTTACTTCAAGCTTGGCCTTCCGGTATCCTTTATGCTTATGACAAACTGGAACAGTAAAACAACATGGATAATTTATTACAAACTGCTAAATACAGACATGGCACAATGAAAAATAAGCACTTTGTTTGGGTTAATACCAGACATTCTCAGATATATTCTCAATTGTCAGCCTTTTAAAAATGAAATATTTTGATAGCTAGTAAGGATTTGTATTTTACATCATCTTAAGCATTTTACATTATCATAAATATCTTTTTATATTTGTTTTTAACGTGGTTTAATTATGAAATTATCAACTTTCTGGGTGGGTTAGTCTGTTCAAGTCTTTACATACTGTGAGCTGTTATGTTTTTAACCAGATAAGAGGCCGATGATATAATATAGACCCGGTTATCTGATATAAAAGGGGTCATATGATGATTTTTTTTTAATTTTCATCTAAGGAAGTTTGGAATTAACCCGAATGAATTATTTTTCATTGTGCCATGTCTGTATTTAGAGCTTTGTAATAAATTATCCTTGTTGTTTTACCATTCTGGTTTGCCGTAGTGTGTCTTATTTTGTTGATTGTATTTTTGCAATTCTTGATCTCTTTTATGCTTACCCCCATTACTCCTCATTTCCAAATTTCTCCAGAAAGCATCGCGATTGAAGAGAACAGTTATCCTCTTTGCACCTTAATGGCCTTATCAGATCTGGTTTCCCTTCCTTTGGACGCATTGTCTACAACGACCCTGGATTTACTGTCTCACCCAACAGACATGACTCATCCAGACATTTCAGGCCACAAGTTGAACACACTGTTTCTCTAGTTCCATTAATTGCTAGATGATCCAGGCTCTCCTCCCCTCTCCATCACATTCTTTTATCATCCAACAAAGCTTCCGCTAGAAAAGTTTACAAAAGTAAACGGAAAAGATTTGTTTGTTTTTTTGGGGGCACATAAAAAGAATTTAGATCCCTTTTCAGCTCCTATTTCTAAGGTTCTTGACATTTTAGCTACAATTTTCAATGAAGGAATTAGCTTCTCAGCTGTCAGAGTAAAATTAGCAGCCATTTCTAATTTTCATATAGGAGTAAACAATTCAACATTAGCATTTTACAAGCTTTGCAAAGCCTTTCTTAGAGGAACATATCAATTTAGACCTCCGGTAAAGGATCCTACTCCTCCTTGAGATTTAAATATGTTTTTTACAGGTCTTAAACTAACTCCTTTTTGAACAATCAGCTAAGTGTGAACTAAAATTTTTGACCTGAAAAACTATCTTTTTAGTTACTATTACTTCTTCCAGAAAGGTGTTGGAACTCCAGGCACTGTCATCTAAACCTCTTTATTTGATTTTCACAAGGATAGAGTATCTTTCCGGACCAGTCCTTCTTTTCTACTAAAGGTGATATCAGAATCCAGTATTAATCAGGTTATCAACCTTCCAGTCTTCTTTCCAAATTTCTCAAATAAAGGAGAATATGTGCTATATCAATTGGATGTCCATGGACAGTTACATTTCTATCTTCACAAAACCGAAAATTTGATGAAATCCAAACAATTATTTGCTTTTTATGAATCAAAATTAGGCAAACCAGTTTATAAAGTGACTTTTAGCCAAATGGTCGACTGATTGCATTGCCTTTGTTTATGGATATGTGGGTTTGTCTTTGCCAAAACCACCAAAAGTCCATTCCACCAGGTCTATGGCAACTTCTTCAGCATTTTGTCTATAACTCCATTGAATGATATTTGTGCAGCTGCAACTTGGGATAATCCTTTCCTTTATTGCTCATTACAAATTAAATCTCATCTCTAGGGGAAGTGCAGCCTTTGGCTCAGTTGTGCTCAGGAATATCCTTCCTTAGAGTCCTCTTGCGTTTAGTTAGCTGGGGACTTTGACACATCAGTTGAAGAATGAATGAATGAAAATGACAACACCAGATAAGACAGTTATGTACTCACCATAATGTTCCATCTATGTTCTCCATTTTCATTCTTCCTCAACTTCCCACTCACTAATCCCCTCCTTTGATTTACTCCTGGAAAGATCAAAGAATATTGGAGGAACTGCTGTCCCTTTGTTTGAGTCCCAGATTTTGTTATGTCATAATTCCTTACTACTTTGTAGGTCTATGGGCAGCAAACAAGATCTGAGGTATGTAAGGTAATGAGGACATTATGAGGGAGGTGCTTGAGAGTTTCCGTGTTCTACAAGCTGGAAGAAGAAGCAGCCAAGCCGGATCAGAGGATCAGATCGGAATCCAACAGTTAAGAAAGAATGAAAATGGACAATACAGATGGAATGTTATGGTGAGTACATAACTTTTTTTTTAAAATGCCCATTGCATTTCATAAGACGTGTTTTTTGTAAATGCTTATGTTAACATTTTGTGTGGAAAATGTATTTTTGTCTAAAATGGTACTCTGGTTTGATGTATGTGTGTGTTTGGGGCAGGATACTGTGCTTGTGGGAGGCTGTCAGTAGTGTATTTACCTCAGTACTACTTGTTCCCTCAGGATACTGTGCTTGTGGGAGACTGTCAGTAGTGTATTTACCTCAGTACTACTTGTGCCCTCCTTCCCTGTTATCAGCTCATTCAGGCTGTGCTACCTGGCTTTGAAATCTCTTTCTCAGCTTCCCCTGGAGTAACCATCTGTCTCCATGGTTTTTCCTTTCCCTGTCTGCAAGAAAAAGAAAGCTGTAAAACAGACTTTGGGTATTAAGACAACTCTTGTTGTACCTCAGCCACTGGTGGTTGACTCTGCTGTGGCTGCTCGTTTTTCCCCTGATTTCCCAACTTTTTCCTTCTGTCCCTTTGGTGCAGTATAGGCTGCCACCAAAGATCAGGGGATAGCCACATCTTCTGAGGTTGTAGGGATGCCCTTAGTGGGTGAAGGAGAAGGGGTAGGTGAAGATTGGGAAACCTTCATCTGAGTTTAGTATGCTTTCTGAGTCAGTCTTTTCCAGGGAAATTCCAAGGAAAAGTGGACATAGTGAGAAAATCTTCCAGTCTCATGTTTCTGTTTCCATTGATGGAAGATTTACTGGAATTTGTTATGAGATCATTAGTGCTGTTTCTTTGCCTTCTTTCTTCAGGCAAGAAAAGAAAAAGAATTCCATCTCTTTTTGACCTGGATTTTCAGTCAGAAGAACATGAGTTTGAATAAATTAATGACAATAAAAATATATGTTGATAACACTTTCCATTACAGTGCATATGCATTATACATACATTCCCATTATAACTCCATTCTTTACTCTTGTGAATGAGGACATACATCTGTACTTCACTAGTCATACCAACATACTTATTTTAGTCATCTATGTGTGTATTGTTTTGACCCTGTTGTTCCCAAATGGCACGATTTGTTTTTGTGAAAATTAATTCCTCCTCCTTCTAATGATCCCATCTCTATTTCTTTTATTTCCTTTATATTTATTACTTCATTTACAAGAGGTTTAGTTCTTTATTTTTGCTTTTGTGTAATTGCTTTATGGCTGCTACTCATATTAAACTTATTAAGACCTTACTATCAGTAGCGGTTCCAGTTTCCTTTTCTTGCCAGGGCACAATAAAGACACAGTAGCTAGCTGGTGGAGTACATATGGCATGTGAACTGAAGAAGGGGAAAAACATACCAGCAAAGTTCAGAATACACAACATATGGTAATGACTCACCCATAATCCACTATTAAAATGAAAGATCATTTCCCTTAAAAAAATTGTAAATACCATAATCTTACAAATCCTGGCAACATTCACAACACAGAAAAACTAATAATTTGTGATGGGTTATTGAGGTTTGCATGAAGTATTGGTATGCTGCAATGTACCAAGTCAAAGGTGTAGCTACCAATACAACAGCTGGGAAAATGTCATGTGGGAAGACATTTATGCCTCTGTAGAAAGAGAAACAATATCATTAACCCAAATTCAAAAACAGAAAGTCAGACTTATTTTGTTCTGTGCTGCTAGTAAGGAAAATACTTTTTAAAACAAATATAGCACATTTTGTCAACATTCAATATAGAACACACCTTTCCACTGCAGACACTGATGAAGAGTAAAGTAGTTTATATGTCTGTTAAAAATTATTTATTTTATTTATTTATTTTATTACATTTGTTAACTGGGAAAGTCCGACTGGGCTAGGAGCCCATTTTCAGCCCTGGGAGAAAAGCTCCAAAAAAATAGTACAATGTATACAATATACAGTAGAATATATTCTTTGAGTAACATAGCATTAGTTCACTATGCAGAAATTCAAGGACATTAAATACATTTCTTACTTACAATAATATAAGTAAGCTGCGGTGGTGCAGCAGTAGCGTTGTCGCCTCACAGCAAGACGTTCTCCTGTTCGATTCTCGGCTGGAGCACCTTCTGTGTGGAGTCTGCATGTCCTCCCCATGATCGAGTAGTGTTCAAATGACATGCGTGAATGGGCGTGTCTTTGTTGAAGGTTGGGCATCGAGCTGACACCTCGGCATCGTAAAAATCTACTGCCAATCATTAGCGGACCGGAGTTCCACTGTGGCAACCCCTAACTGGGAAAAGCCGAAAGAAAAACAACAACAACTTACAATAATATAAGTCAGTCTAGGCAAAAATAAGGTGTTACACAATAAAGGCTTGAGAAATCAACCTAAGAGTGTTGGGATGGTAGCAAGGAGAGGTTAATACAAAAGAATTGTTTAGGTAGAAGGGGAACAGCGAGAAATTGTAGTAGTAGTGTTGTGACATTCTGGTATGGGAAGGCAGTGGAGGGACTGAGGGTAGGTGGTTTAGCTTGGGGTAACGCAGGAGCAGAGCCAATGATTAGCTAGGTAGTTAGTTAGTAGTTGTCTGAACTCAAGGTGGTGTGGGGTTTTAGTAATTGTGGGTGGGAGAGTATTCCATAGTTTGGTAATTTTATTAGAACAGAGACAGTCTCTGTGATAGTTTAGTTTCGAGACTGGGTGACCTTTAGTGTGAGTTTCTTGGAGGATCTGAAGGTCCTGGGGTTGAGATTGGGTTGGATGAGATTGCAGAGGACAGGGTAGTTAGTGGGTAGGTGAATTATTTTGTGGACCATTGAGAGCTAGAAGGTTAAGGAGTTTTAGTTGAGAGAGCACAGCACAGTGGTGAGTCGTGTGTGGAGTATTCAAAGCAAACTTCGCAATTTTGTGATAGCAAGATTCTAGTTTGTATAGGTCCGATTTGCGAAGGTTGGTAAGTGTGTGAGATCTGTAAATGAGGGAAGAAAGCAGGTGACAAGCATTTGACGTAGAAACAAGAGTGGTTAGTTAACAGCTAATGGATGACAATGATAGTTTTTGACACCTCAGAAAGAATATGGGAGAGGGTCTGTCAGAACTTAGACTAAAAATTGGAAGCCTTAAAAAATACAGTTCAGCTAGTATTTTTTACTGAGCATTGCAACTCCTGTTAAAGAGGTAAGAGCTGCTTTGAGAATACAAATCAGAGTAATTCAAGCTAAAAAGTGAAAATGAAAAATAGGTTCCAGAAGCTGTGCAAGATGCCTGTGACTCACACTACTGCCATTCTGTTTACATGGAAGTTAAAAAAGATTTCCTTATGTCTAGCATGACTTGCATAAAGGTGCTTGAAGTGGATTCTGAGAAAAAATCTCCAAGATCACTTTACAGCGAGAAGTCCATTGAGCTACACTAACCATAACCACTTAATGATTCTGCTGCATTAAAATAGTCAGAATACAAATATATAATGAAATAACTGAGAGAGCATGGTAATCATTATTTAATTTACTTATTTTTATTTTTTGTTCACTGGGGAAGTCATACTATACCAATGGCTCTTTTCAGAGGAGGCACAAGGTGATATTCATACTGAGTAAGAGAAATGTGGCTAGGACACCAATTAAATTCCCCTACTCTTTTTGATAAGTGCCATGGGATCTTTTACATCCACTTGAGCTACCACCAACTTAGGCAGATGGGGCCTATGCTCCACTGCAATGTCAGCATTGGAAAAATTAATCCAAGTACCTGGTGGGAGAATAGAACCCACATGCTTCTGCACTAAAGGTATGTGCACTACCTCTTGATCTACTGAGACTGCAGATAAACTATAGTAGTTTTCCAACTGCCTCAAAGGAAAATAGCACAGATAAAAGACAAGAAAATTGTACCAAGCGAATGCATCAACTTGAAACTACAGTAGTGTAAAATCTTACCATATTGGTAGATGTCCTTGTTTTCACTGCTGCTGTATTCTTAACATAAGGGAGATTCCCTGCCATGGAAGCTCAATGTCTGGCTAGTCTACCAAAGACTCCTGTTGCTTTAAAGGTACGCTGAACATCACTCAAATGTTCCTTGCATAGTGTAGGGCATAAAGGTGACATTCAGGCCTACCATAGTCAGAACTGATTGCCCCAGTAGAAACACCAATCCAAGGACCCCAAGAGGCAATCTGTACATCCAGGAAGGCAGAGGACTAGGAGGAAGGAGGGAAGGAGGGAAGGAGTGAATACTGCAGCAGTGAAGGCAAAGACATCTACCATTATGGTAAAATTTTATACAACTGTACTATGTCCTTACATTCACTGCTGCAGTATTCTTAACATATGGGAGAATGCCAAAGCTCAAGAGGAAACTAGGGAGGGGAAGAAACAGAACAGTCCCCTAAAAGGCCATGAAGGACGGCACTAGCAAAACCAGCCCTAGCTTTAGAGATACCATCCAACTTGTAGTGCTTGGTAAAGGTATGCACAGATGTCCAGGTAGCTGCTTCAAGAACAGAATTAGTATCTAAGCCCTTGGAAAAAGCACCAGAAGAAGCTGCAGCTCTAGCAGAATGAGCCCTGACTGGAGAGGGAGGGCTGTTGCCGTGAAAAGTGTAACAAAAAGAAATAGGCTTAGAAATTCAAGAAGAAATAGTTTGCTTGGATACAGCAAGTGCCAAAGCTCTAAGATGAAAAGAAACAAATAACTGTTCATTTTTTCTAATAGCCTTAGTCTTACCCAAATAAACCTTGAGTTGCCTATGCACATCCAAAGTATGCAGCACCCTCTCATTGTCAGTTTGCAGAGAGGGGAAAAGGTACCCAGATTAATAGACTGATTAAGTGATAGCAGATTAACCATCTTAGGCATAAAAGAAGGGCTAGTGCTCAAGGACATCCTGTCCTCATGAAAGATCAAAAAAGGAAGACAAGCCATATGGCCTGTAACTCAGGCACCCATCTGGCAGAAGTAAGAGCTCACAAAAGAACAGTCTTCTAGGAAAAATGCTGCAAGGAAGCTGAAGCTTATTATGATCCCAGAGATGAGGAACAGGTTTCCTGGGAAGTCTAATATTAAGGACAGCTTTAAGAAATTGTTTCACTTCAAATCTAGAAGCTAGAGGAGAAAAAGGCAGACAAGCAGAGACAGCTGATAAGTGGGCCTTAATAGAAGAATAGGCCAAACCAGCATTGAGCAACTCACACAAATAAGAGAGAACCAAAGGAACATCCACAGTAAGTGGGTCCAGGTTACCCCAGAGAAACCAAATAGAAAACCTCTTCCATTTGGATACTTAATATCTCATAGTAGTAGGTTTCCTGGCCTCCTGCAGGACTTGCAGCACATTCTTAGAAAAATTGTGCCTATGTGGAATCAAAATCCTATCACCCACAGTGTCAGCTGAATTGTGGACAGGTGGGGATGTATGAGAGATCCCTTGTCTTGTGACAGTAGATCCACCCTGTGAGGTAACTTATGATGGTTGCCCCTGGCTAAATGCAGAAGAGGGAACAAGTGCTGTCATGTCCAAAAGGAAGTCAACAACAAGATTTGGGAAGCATCCCGTTGAATTTTAAACAGGACTTTCAGAATGAGAGGAATGGAGGGAATGCATAAAGAAACACCCCTTTCCAAGAAAATGAGAGGAGATCCACATTCCACACCACAGAACCTGGGACTCTGGCACAAAACAGAGGAAGTTATCTGTTCAGAGGGGAGGCAAAAAATATCCAATTGAGGAGTACCTCACTGGTAGATAACAGAAGGGATATAAACTGCCTGAAGAGTCACTTGATACTTGATAGCAAAATCCTATACCAGAAGTGCCAACTGGCATAGAAGATAAGATCTTATTCCTCTCTGTTTGTTGATATACTACATCACTGTGGTGTTGTCTGTGAACACCTTGAGAGGTCCTAGAGAGAAAAGAAGATGAAAGGCCTGAAAAGCCAGCAGAAGAGCTCTCATCTCTTTGACACTGATGTGCTCCTTCTGCTGATGAGGTGACCACACCCTCTGAACTTTAAGGAGCCAAATGTCACCTCCCCATCCCACTTCACCTCAAGAGAAACACCTGGCAGAGGCTGGACAATGGAAGATTTCAGTCATTCCTTTTTCACCTTCTTCTTCCATAATGGCTAACCCTCAGGTTGTGAGATTCCTTCCATTGTATCCTTAGCGAGAAGCTTAAGATGCTGGTTCTCAAGATACAAGGAAAGGGATGAAAGTGTACTGCAAAGGGTTTTTGGGAAGAAGGCCTGACAAAATGAACAAGATGTATGGTCATGAGAAGCTCCTAGACAAAAAAAGATACTTATCATGGCAGTCTTTATGGGGAATCTGTCTCCCACACTGGCATTTACCCTTCCTGGATGACATTAACACCAAGGAGCACAAAACAAGACAATAGAAAAACAAAAACCCCAATGGGGCACTTATCTGCAACTGCAGAGAAATCAGCAAAGAGGTGTATGTAGTCACTGGAGAATGAAAAAAGCATTTAACTTGCAGAAAACAGATGCAGGTAAACAGACTGATGGTGAAAAGATATGTTCAGACTGCTGGCAAAGAAGTTCTGACTATGGTAGGCCTGAACATCACCTTTATTCCCTACGCTACGCAAGGAGCATTTGGGTGACATTCAGTGTACCTTTAAAGCAACAGGTGTCTTTGGTAGACTGGCCAAACATCAAGCTTCCATGGCAGAGAATCTCCCATATGTTAAGAATACTGCAGCAGTGAATGTAAGGACATCTACCTTGTACTCTTTCTTATTTGCTGAAAAAACACTAAGAGAAATAATGCAGGTCTGAATGTTTTGGGGGGTAGCACCCTACTTCTCAACTTATTTGGTCAAAAATTCTGGACAAAGTCAAAACTAATGGGGGATATAATCAGGAACAATTTTTAAATATTACCCTAACTCGTTTAAAAAGTTAATAGAATGATAAGGTTTGCATCAATATGGACTTTTGAACAATAAGAATATAACTATAATACCACACCTTACCACACCATACCATACCATACCTGACAGACTGTAATCATGGCTGATTTACCAAAAAATCAAAAGATGTTATGAAGGCAGGACAGATAGTTGAAGCGCAATCAGGACATTCTGTAAAAATAGAAATAGTCGAGGGGTATGGGTAGCACTCAAAAGGGAATGATGGGCCACAATAATCCATTCCAGGATCTGAATGCTTTTTTGGATGTGCGGGCTGCAGTTATAATATCCTGGATGTTATTATAACTGTCTATGAACAAGTGTCAGTAGCACAATTTAAAATTTCTAGTTTTAATGACTGAGATAATTAGACCTACATATACTTAAATTCTTAAGGTAAGGCTTCTTCATTTTCAGGCTGTTTAGTATGGTTTGATATTACCATAACATCCATAGCACCAACCGGCAATATAATTAAATGAAATAAAACGCAGCCATAGTCAACCTTCCATCTTCAAAATATGGAACACTAACTACCTCACTAGCTCTCATAAGGTGTAACAACTGGGCAAAATGTACAGCTGGTTAAAATGCTACTTTTACTTGTTTTGCCACATATCCAGTTAGTCATCCATTAGAGACTCTTGGGAGAAACAACTGAAGTTATAAATGTATAAGGCCCCAAATGAGCAAGCCAAGCAACCCCCTCCCAAAAAAAATCCACAAGTGACTCCAGTTAACATCATGCAATCAAGTAATATTAGTAAGAGCAGGCTTACAACATCATGAATACCATACCATACCACAGCATTCCACACCATTCCACACCATACCATACCATACAATCCATACCATATCCCACCTTACCACACCATATCATCCATACCATACCATACCACACCTTACCACACCATACCATGCCACACCTTCTCTTGCCATACCATACTACACCTTACCACACCATACCATCTCACACATTATCATACCATACCAACAATACCATACCATCCATACAATATCACACCGTACCAAGCTATAGCATCCATACCATACCACACCTTAAAATACCATCCATACCATACCATACCACACTATATCATACATATACCAGACTATACCACACCATACCATCCATACCATACCAAACCTTACCATACCACACCATACCATACCTTACCACACATACCATACCATACCATACATACCATACCAGACTATACCACACCATACCATCCATGCAATACAGTGCCATCCATACCTTACCATACTATACTACACTATACCATACCATATCTCACCACACCTTACCATACCCTACCACACCATACTTTACCATACCCTACCTTACCATACCATACCAATAACATACCATAGCTTACCATACCATACACATGATAGCATACCGCACCATACTATACCTTTCCTTACCATCCATACCATACCATAGCATACCATACCATCCATACCATGCCACAACATCCATACCATACCACACCTTACTACACTATACCACACCATACCATACCGCACCATACCACACCATTCCATCCATACCATGCCATACCACACCATACCATCAATACCATACCATGCCACACCTTCCCATAGCATGCTATACCGGGGGATATAATCAGGAACAATTTTTAAATATTATTCTAACTCATTTAAAAAGTTAATAGAATGATAAAGTTTGCATCAATATGGACTTTTGAACAATAAGAATATAAGTATAATACCACACCTTACCACACCATACCATACCATACCTGACAGACTGTAATCATGACTGATTTACCAAAAAATACCACTATACCATCCATACCATACCACACATTACCACACCATACCATATCACAGTGTACAACACCATACCATCCATATCATACCACACCATACCATCCATACCATACCATGCATACCATACTAGACTATACCTTACCATACTATACCACACCTTACCATACCCTACCACACCATACTTTACCATACCATTCATACCATACCATACCACTCCATACCCTACCACACCTTACTATACAATACCATACCATAGCTTACCATACCACACGATAACATACTGCACCATACCGTACCTTTCCTTACCATCCATACCATAGCATACCATACCGTTCATACCTTGCCACACCATCAATATCATACTACACCTTACCATACCATACCACACCATACATACCATACTGCACCATACCACACCATGCCATCCATACCACACCTTACCATACCAGATGTACCACACCATACCATCCATACCATACCTTACTACACCATACCATACCACACCATCCCACACCATACCATCCATATCATACCACACCACACCATCCGTAACATACCACATCTTACCATATAATAGCATCCATACCATATCATACACACCATACCATGCCATCCATACTTTACCATACCATATCTTATCACACCTTACCATACCCTACCACACCATACTTTACCATGCTACACCTTACCATGCTTTACCGTACCATACCATTTTTTATTTATTTATTTATTTTACATTTGTTTACTGGGAAAGTCCGACTGGAAAAAGGTCCATTTACAGCGGAGGCCAGGGGAGAAAAGCTCCATAACATAACAACAAATAACAAGAAAATTACAGGAAATTTCTGTACAGTGGCATATATACAGTCAAGGAGATATATTATACACAGTTTGAACTTAAGCAAGCTTGATATATATATATATATATAGTAAGCCTTGGATGTCGCTGTTGGTGGAACAAAGCATAAAAGGTGAAAGAATGCAACCAAGAAAATTTATGCTAGTCTGCAGGTGTATCACAGTGTCAGACAGTTTGTAAGCTAGTAGTCCCTGAAAGGGCGTATTTAAGTAGTACAAATTAGCTGAGGTAAGCAGTGAAGAGAGAACAGGAAAGCTTTTATGTGATGCAAGGACAGAGCCATGAATGCAAGAGGTGTGACTTAAGTGTCTTCTTGAAAAGTGAGATGGATGGTGCGGAGGAGATATTTTGGGGGAGGTTATTCCATTCCTTAGCAACGGTGTGAGAGAAAAGACTCTTTCCTGCAATGTTATTGGCTTTGGTTATGCAGAGCAGGGTTTTGTTGGATGAGCGTAGAGGGTGATTTGCTGAGTATTGGTCTAGTTGTTGGTTTAGGGCTGGGGTTTTCAGAGGGTTCCTTATTATGTTGAAGGTGAGGACTAACTGGTGATAAGTAATTAGCTGAGGGAGTTCTAACCACTGTAGTTGCTTTAGGGCAAGACAGTGATGGCTTCTAAAAGTGGAGTTATTTGCGAATTTTGCAATTTTATTGTAACATGACTCTATTTTGTTTAGGTCTGCTTTCCTTATGTGACTTAAGATTGGTGATGCATACATTAGGGTAGACAAGAGGTGGGTTTGGGCTAGGGAAATTCTTGCTTGGTCTGATAAGAACTGTTTGTGTTTATATAAGGTTCCTAATTTCTTATGTACCTTTGTGATGGTTTGTGAGGTATGGTTATTAAAGTTTAGATCCTTATCTATTTCAACCCCGAGTAGCTTAGAATGGGGGGAGGGGGATATTGTGGTCCCATTTTTGGAGGTGATTGTGAAGGTAGAAGGTGTGGTTCTGGATTTATTGGGGGTGAAAAGGAGTAATTTGGTTTTGTTGGGGTTTAGGATAAGTTAGATATCAGTAATCCATTGTTCCACAGAGCAGAAGGATTCTTGGGTATGCTTTTGAAGAGTGGTTATAAATGGGGCTGAGCAGATTAGGGTGGAGTCATCTGCGTAATGTATAAGAGATGCATGCAGGGTGGAAGTATGTAGTTTGTTGGTGAAAATGGTGAATAGTAGAGGACCCAGTATTGATCCTTGAGGAGCGCCTATAGTAGTTGGTAATAGAGGTGATAGAGTACATTGCCATTTCACTGATTGTTTTCTATTAGAGAGAGTTTTTGAACCATGCGATAGTGGAGGGGGCGAAGGACAAGGTTGCCAGAGTGTCTAAGAGTAGGTTATGGGAGACCATATCAAATGCTTTTGATAGATCTAAGAATATGGCTGATATGAAGTTGTTGTAGTTTCTGAGTTGGTTAATCTGATTGGTAAAGGATAGAAGAGCAGTTGTTGTACTATGACCATGCTGTGTGGGGGGAGGTTATGTGAGGTTAAGAAGTGCATTACCTGGGTGTGAATACATTTCTCCAGAAGCTTGGAAAGGGGGGATAGGATAGCAATAGGTCGGTAGTTTGATAGTTCACAGGAGTTACCGCCTTTGTGTAGGGGAATAATATATGACACTTTCCATAGTTGGGGTATATAGGTTTCTTGTATAAAGCGGTTTATAAGAATTGAGACAGGGTAGGCTAGTGACTCTGCAGCTAGTTTTAGAAAATTAGTGGGTAGGCCATCTGCTGCAAGAGTGGTGGGTTTTAGTTTAGAGAGTAGTTTTCTAACTGTGGAGGTTGGTACAGGTGAGAGTGTAAAGGTGGGTATGTTAGTATGTTCTACAGTTGGGGTGAATTTAGAGCTATTGTTGGATAGTTGGGTAGATAAAGTGAGGATAGATTCTGTGAAGTGATGGTTGAATCGGGAAGCTATGCTATCATTATCAGAATTGTTGGGAGTTGGGGTGGTGATTTTGCTGGGTTTTAGGAGCATATTGATGGCCTTCCAGAACTTTTGGGGGTTACTGGAATGCTTGTTTTGGATGTCTAGGAAGTAGTTTTTTTATCTAGTTTTGTTTGGGTTTTGGCCTTATTTCGTAGTTCTTGATATTTTTGTCTGTCTTGGATAGTGTTATTCTTTTTCCAGTTTTTCCAGGCATTGTCTCTGGCTTTTAGCAGGGCTTTTGTTGTCCTGTTTAGCCATGGGGCATAGTTATCTTTAGTTCTGAGTTTCCTGATGGGAGCTAGTATATTTAGTACATTCATGAAAGCAGTATTAAAAAAAATCAACCGTTTGGTCTAATGGTAGGGTTTTTAGTGGGTTCCAGTCATGTTGCTGGATCATACTGTTAAGAGTTTGTGGATTTACCTTATGCTTATGCCTAGTTTCCTTGAACAGTATGGGTTTGGGTATTTTTGTCTTTTTACGAAGGAGGAATGTGGGGCAGTGGTCAGAGAAGAGCACCGGATACTGCAAAAAAAGTATCAGTAACAGCAAGTCTACCTGGGCAAGAAGGTAACTTAGCCTAAAGGTAAGGGAGGTAGTCTGCAATAATTATTAAACTGTGATTAATTTATCAAGGGGGGAGTGGGTATGTTGGAGCAATAAAATGGGGAGTATGATTTAATAGAAACAACCAGTTTTTGTAAGAAGGGAGGAAAAAAAAACAAGCCTAGGGATTAATGTAGTGCCTAGTTTATACTTGGTGAAATGCTGCCACCTAGTGGCAAAAAGAGATAGTGGGATTGCACTATTTAGTAGGTTAGCCAAGGGTTGATAAGTACCAGAAGGGGAGATTGGTAATTGGTCTGCAGTAATCCTACTAGTAAGCTAAAGAACACATGCACAGGAGGGCAGCTAGCACACACGGGTATTAAATATTACAAATAATTAGTCCCAATCACTTATTTATAGGCCACATACATTCAATGACTTGGTGGGGTGAATCCTCACCATACCACACAATAGTATACTGCACCATACCATAGCATTCCTTACCATCCATACCATAGCATACCATACCATCCATATCATACCACACCACAACAATACATACCATACCACACCATGCTATCCATATCATACCACACCATACCATCCATACCTTCCCATACCATATGAACCACACCATACCATCCATACTATGCCACACCATACCATCCATACCATACCACACCTTACCACACCATACCATCCATAACATGCCACATCTTACCACACCATATCATCCATACCATACCTTACCACACCATACACACCATACCATGCCATCCATACCTTACCATACCATATCTTACCACACCTTACCATACCCTACCACACCATACCTTACCATACCATCCATACCCTAGCAAACCTTACCATACCATACCATATGATACCATACCATACCATACTATATCATACCATACCATACCATCCATACCAACTTTACATTCCTCACCATCCATACTGTATCACAGTATACCACATCATCCATAACATACCACATAATACCATCCCACACCATACCATACCATATACCATCCATAATATTAATAAGCAAAAGAGTTAAAGAAACTACAGCCACAGTCAGCCTTCCATCTTCAAAATGCAGAGTGCAGAAAACTGTCCGGTTAACTGACTTGACCAAAGTCACAAAGTAAGCAAATGGAGATGAAAGGATTCAACTCCTGTACCTTTGACTACAGAAAGCAATTCATTAACATAAGTGACAGACAACTCCAAATCACTTAAAATGTTGATAGAACAGTGAGTGTTGCATGGACGTGCATTCTCTGAACAATAAAAACTATGAAAATTCAATGACTAGCATTAGTGACTGGCAGTAATCCTCAGTGATTTACCACAAAAAAAAGCAGCTTTATTTTATTTTATGCTTTGCTAACTGGATTAGTCCAAGTAGGTAATGTCCTCTTTTCTGCTAATACTTCTAGGGGAAATTTGGGCTAGGCATCAGGGAACTTTTACTACTCTTTTTGATAGGTATTGTTGGATCTTTTAGATCTGGTTGAGCTACCATCAACTCAAGCGCTGGAACCTCTGTTTAAGATCTCATCCAAAGAAGAATACACTCATAAGTGCATCACTTGCTCTTATGCTCTGCAGTGCCAACAGTCCACCTGTCTGGTGTGGGAATAGAATCCATAGCCTTTTGCACCATTAACATTAACTATGGCTATACAGTGCATAAGTATGAAGCAAAATCAGTGATGTTCTGAAAAATGGGAGACAGATAATAGGCAAACTATTCTAATTCATTTAAAAAGTTAATAAACAGATTTTCCAGCAACATGCATTTTTTGACATTTGAACAACAAAAACTACAGTACTCAATAATATGCATTACTGACTTACTAATTTCAAACCTTAATGATTTTTATCCCTCAGTGATATACCAGAAAGTAAAGATGACAAAAGTGAAGGTCTGGCAGTTAAGGCACAGGAGCGTGGCTTTAAACTCTTGCTGATCTGCTTCCTATAGTCAAAGATAAAGGTTTACTTCTTTCTACCTCTTTTTTCCTCCTGCATGACATTATTAACCAGACAGTGCTTCTGGGTTGCCCCTTTACCTGATTTAAAATATGGAAAACTAAAAAGATATGGCAGACATAGGAGGCTAAATACTGATGGGTAATTTCTGAAAAATAAGAGAAAAGCCAGATCATGGTCAAATAGGACCCTAGGCAGAGTGATGGACCAGACCCCACTCCTTGCAACCATACAGTGTAGTGATGAGATATTGGTATCTCCCCGATTTCCATAAAACACTCCTGAAACCTATCATTCTGCATACTATTTTCTGCTTTACTTTTACAATGATCACAGAGATTTGGATTTAGTTTAAAGCTTTTATGAGCATTTTTACAACAAAAATACCAACACCCATTTAATAAACAAAAAAACAAACACCATCACATTGAATTCACAGCATGAGCAACAGTAAATTTCTGTTTCTTTGAAACTCACATTTGTTGAAAATCACATCTGGCAATCCGTTAAAGTACAACAGATGTGCCGGGATTCTTAGTCAAGTAGCATATAGTGAATCTCTAATTAAGGGCTATCTGAAGGTTGCAGAAACAAATATATAATGAATTTGTTAACAGCTTGGGACAGCCTACTGGACGCAAGTGTCTTTTCTCAAGAACAGTCCAGGAGCAATGTCTGGTGAAATAACTTGGTCAGACTCACACCAGACAAGCAAAGGGTAGGTGAATCAATAGCTGCACTACAGGAAACAGCTCATGAACAGCTCATAGCCTTAACTTGTTTGTACTAAGTACCAAACTGTTGTAGGCCAACATAATGCATTTCATACCCTTGTGCCTGCAAAAAAAGCAGGTTAAATTAAAAATGCATTTATAGTTAATATTTTAACATTATTATTATTATTTAACATTTTAACAACCTTCATGCACTATAGTTTATTTGCAGGCAAATAAGCACACTGTCAAGTCAACAAAACAAGGAAACCAAGGATCTTACCCCCCAAAAAAAACACGGCCTATATGAAGCCACTGTTTACTACAATCAGTTCTTTCCTTTACACCATAACTGTTCTAGGATGCAAGATACACACACACACACACACACACACACACACACACACACACACACACACACACACACACACACACACACACATAACTGTCAGTTACAGCCCCCTTGTATGGCTGCATACATTCATATGTTTGCTTGTAATAAAATGAATGAACAAATACATAATGACCGAAAAGTGTATTTCACCTCACCATTGTCAGAACTGTACAGTGCATCTCCCATGACTTCATCAACTCTTAACTCAATAATCTGAGATAAAAGACCCAACAATCAGGAACAGATTTTAAATATTTCTCTTATATACACTTAGAAAGTTGCATTAGCAAGCATTTTTTGAATGGTATAGTCTGAAATTCACATGCCTGACATTTAGCGAATGTCCCAGAACAATTTGCCAAAAGGTCACAAATGTTACAAGGAGCAGACCAAAATAATTCTCTTTTTTTACTCAAGAATTCTGGATGAAGCCAAAAAATGGGGGGGGGGGTTACAAAATAGATAATTTGTTAACTAGGTAAATAACTGGGAGGTTTTCATGGTTACACATGGGTACTGAGGGACTTGCTCACAATCACAATGTGAATAAATGGAGGTGATTACAGGAAGAAATTCATTAAAATCTCAATGTTAGATTGCAAGGGTTAAGGGAAGTTTAGCTATTGGTGTGGAAGATTAATGTTATAGCACAACTGTACAGGGTCTGTTTCCCTCTGTGTGACACTGAGCACCTCCCTTATTGAGGAAACCCTACCTCACACTCACTTGCAATACAATTACAATACTATTTAATCCTACTTGCAATACAATTTTGTTCTGCAAATTCAAACTGCTTGTGCTAGGGCTGTCCTTGCTCTCTGATCCAAAATGCCTGTGAAAATAGTAACTTGAGCAACGTGATGTCAATATTTAGGGAATTAGCAGTTTCTAAAACCGGTACTGCTTGGCCAGTGTGACATCAGTGTTAAAACTGGAACTTCTCTGTAGCCAGAAAGAAATGTCAATATGCAAGCAAGTAACAGCATCATCTCCTTGGTTAATATATGTTCTCCAGCAGTTGTGTCAGGGCATTCTGTAGGGAGTCCTTAAACTCAGTAAACTCCCCACATTCCCCAAAAACGTGTTCCCAACTTCTGAAAACGAATCTAGTTTTGTAGCATACTGTATAAAGGTTAGTAAAGATGGAAGAGGCAAACAGGAAGTTAAGCATTATACGAGAATGAGCTGTTTGAGTTGATTGATGCTGTCATATAAGGAATTTCATTTCAGCTATAATGACAATATCAGTTACAGCACTATCCACTTTGCTCATATCTTGTACAAACTCTGATGCGTCCTTCAAAGAATGATTTTTTAGCCACTGGTTTCAGTATATGCCCAAAAAAATTTGAAGTTGCTTCCCAGAGAAAAATTTAACTTGAAACTGTATGTCTTTTCTAATACTTGTGAATCCACAATACACACCAACTGATATTCACAGAAAAAGAAGAAACAAGGTCCAGATCCACTAAGGAAACTTTTTATTGAGTGCTTTCGTCTCTCTAATGGAAACTTCATCAGATTGAAGTTACATTACGCAACATCGCTTATATACAAGACATACAAAAATCACCTGAACAAATAATTAAGTTGCTTAAAGCAACCATGCCATAAAGCAGTAAAGTATAAAAGCAAGCAGAGTTCATTACTATAAAACGCACATATGTTACATAAAAACAAAGGTGCATATGTACCTGACATGCAGATATGATCTTTCCTAAAAAAAATCCTAACTTGTATTAAAAACTTTATAAGAAAAATTGTGCTTTCAATCTTAGGACAGAACTAATAGACACAGCACTGTTGAGCCCTGGGCTCACTGATGCATTTGCTTTTATTTGCCATTTCAGTTCTGATAACTCCAGGAAGTCATTCAAAGGACACCCTCTTTCTCCAAGATTGATATGCTCAATAACAACAAATGTGAACCCGTGTCCTTCATTGGCATTAATGTGTGCTCCTAATGCATTTTTGCCATCCTTTCTATTTACATCATACTAGTGTTGATAAATTGTGCTCCTTAATGCATTCTTCATTTTCTCAATGTAGTAACACGGACATTGATGAAGTCCTGATGGAGAGGGACAAAAACGCGTATTGTTGCTGTCTATGTGAAGTGCGTTAATAGATCTGTGGATTGGAATAAATTGATTTCATTCAAGAATAAGCTGTTTGCGACTTTTGTAGCTTCTATCGGAGATTTATTAGTTGGTTTTAGAGCTACGACAAGCGTACTGTGTATTCTAGTGGCCTGGTAAGAGACTCATCATTACATCTAGAGCTCTTGGAACTATTTAATAAAAATGGTTGTGAACTTTTAAAATGTCTTATTAGAGACAACGGCCATAAAATGCCTGATTTACTGAACAAAACCAATGTTGTAGATGAAAGTATTAAAAAGGATTTACTGTATGAGTGTAAAAAATTTGACTATTTTAAAATGTTTGAGAAAATTGACTGTGCAATGACAGAATTGAAAGAAAGAAAAATGCATAAGCTCAGGAGAGTTGAAAAAGAATATGGGGAGAATAGAGCCTACCCTTTACCAGCTAGAGGGCAGGAAGGGACACGTAGTAACATTGATGTGACTACAGTTAATATGAATGATACTAACAATAGTAATGGTGAAAATATGCCAAATACCTTAAACCCTTTAGAGATCACCCCCCGAGGAGGTCAGAGAGACTGAGGAACTGGGTGGGGCACACTACAATTACAATCACAACTACAATTACCAGTACCCCACACATATCAGGGGCAACTGGAGGGGAGGGGGAACAGATATCAGTGAATGAATATAACACCAATGTAGTTATTTTGAACAATACAGGTGGATATTTTAAGGTGTATAACTACAGCAATATTGAATTTAATGAACAGATAGCAGAACTGTTTCAAAAAGGTTTAACTTTTGTGCCAGACAAAAAAGCTTCCCTGGACCAAACTATAATTGACCTAAAACTTTTCACTAGGAAGTTGAACTCTGATTATTTTTTCAAAGGATTGAACTACAGTATGCATGAACAGGGTCGTTTGAAAAAACCCAGTACATTTAACCCCACCTTGCATCGCACTGTGGCTACTTTTGAAAACCAATGTGAGAAAGACATTAGAGACCTGTCTGAAAAAGGGGTAAATGACAGGCTAACAATTTAAGTAACTCAGAGATGATGTTATTAAGGGACATTTCTCAAAATTCAGAGATACGGGTCATGAAACTAGACAAAGGCGGGGGACTTGTAATCATGAATTATGATACATATACTAACAAAATGTTTAGCTATCTGTTTGGGGACACGTATAGTGAAATCAGTTTAAATGAGAAAAATAGTTGCTACAAAAAAGTTGACATCATGTTGGAAGAACTGCTTATGAACCAGCAAATTAAGCTGGAAGACCACCATTTTATGTCTGTAAAAAATCCAAAAATACCAACAATATTTGGGATCCCCAAGATTCATAAAGATTTACAAGATCCCCCACTGAGACCCATTGTTGATGATCGAGCATCAAACACCTTCCCCATAGCAAAGTTCATAGAGGGTCAATTGAAGGGTATATTACTAGACTGCCCTTAGATATTAAAAGATTCATGGGACTTCTTGTCTAAAATTAACAAAAAGATGTACAAAGACAACCTTGTCTTCATGACAATAGATATAAAGGATTTATTTTCCATCATACCACATGAAACAGGTATTGACTGGTTTTACCAATACCTTTGCCAGTACTTTACACTCAGTCACAATTGTATCCTTACATTAAGAACGTTGATGGAATTGGTTTTGGATACAAACATCATAACCTTTGAACAACAACTATTTAAACAGGTTAAAGGAGTACAATGGGAACCGCATGTGCTCCCATTTTTGCCAACATTGTACTGGCATATTGGGAAAGGGAGTAGTCCCTTTGCCAAGGACTAGACAGTTTATGGTAGATTCCTTGATGATATCGTCATTTTTGGGAGAAAGACAAGGGAGAAATTGGCCATTTTTAGAATATTTGGACAGCAGTACTGAGTTTCTGGAATTTACACATTCTACTACTGAATCCATTGTCCATTACCTGGGCATCACTATTGAAAAAGACCATGTTAAACAACAGTTCAACTCCACTATATTCCGGAAACCCACATATTCAAATAGCCTCTTACATTTTGATAGCTGTCACCCCCTCCACCAAAAGAAGGCATTGGTAAAAGGACAGTGGGTAAGACTGGCTAGGATGATTTTTGAACAAGATGAATTCATTACACAGATGAACATCTTAAAAGACATGTTGGAAAAAAGGGGTTATCCTGTTAATTATGTTGGTAACATCTTCCAAGAGGTTATAAACAAAAGTTTGCGTGGATATTTTTTACCCCTGCTTTGCACAGGGGGGGGGGGGGGTATTCAAAATGATGTAAGACAGGCAAGCAATAATACTTTTAGGAAATCAGCTATTTTCAAGTTTAACCAGCAATTTTACAACAACAAGAATATCATTCAGCATAACTGGAACATTTTTAGTATTGATGTAGACCAGGCACAGCAAGTATGACCAGTCCCTAACATTATATACAAAAGAGACTGCAGCATAAAAAACATGCTGGAGAGACAAAAACAGGGTGTGGACAGAGGTTTACGGATGGTAAAATGTGGGTACTGCCTACAGTGCCAGTACATTCTTGAAGCTAAAGACATTTTGATTCCTAATTATGGGAAACATATCATAAAAGGTAAAATGTCTTGTAACAGCAAAGCCATGGTTTATTTAGCCTTATGATCAAAATGTCCGTGTTACTACATTGACAAAATGAAGAATGCATTAAGGAGCAGAATTTATCAACACTAGTATGATATAAATAGGAAGGATGACAAAAATGCATTAGCAGCACACATTAAGGTCAATGAAGGACACGGGTTCAAGTTTGTTGTTATTAAACAAATCAATCTTGGAGAAAGACGGGATCCTTTGAATGACTTCCTGGAGTTATCAGAACTAAAATGGCAAATAAAAGCAAATGCATCAGTGAGCCCAGGGCTCAACAGTGCTGTGTCTACTATTTCTGTCCTAAGATTGAAAGCACAATTTTTCTTATAAAGAACATTTTTAATACAAGTTAGGATGTTTTTTTTAGGAAAGATCATATATGCATATCAGGTACGTATGTACCTTTGTTTTTATGTAACGTATGTGTGTTTTATAGTAATGAACTCTGATATACTTTTATACTATACTGCTTTATGGCTTGGTTGCTTTAAAAACTTAATTATTTGTTCAGGTGATTTTTGTATGTCTTGTATATAAGGGATATTGGGTAATGTAACTTCAGTCTGATGAAGTTTCCATTAGAGAGACGAAAGCGCTCTATAAAAAGTTTCCTATGTGGATCTGTTGGTTCTTTTTTTTCTGTAATTCTTGTGAGTCTTTGGCAGGCCATAAAAATTGCAATCTTAGTATTTAACACGTTTTGATAGAAATCACTTTCTTTGGAGTTTATTGAAAGATAAAGAAGGACCCTTTAATGACTTTTGGCATGAGATTGAAGCATTGTACTTCAGTGTTAGACAATGTAATAATGTTAAATATTATCAAGACAGATGAATTTTATTTATTTGACATTTGTTAATCAGGTTAGTCTGACTGGAAAGATGTCCTTTTTCAGCAGAGACCCGAGGAGAAAAGCTCCAATGGAAATGTTAAAATAAAATAAGTATTAAACATATTAACGTAAGAGGAATATAATTCTATCTTATACATAGTTAGAAAGAAAAGTAGTAAACAAAAATGTTGTAGAAATACATTAAACACAGTTATGTCACACACAATCAGGTTAATCCTACCTGAAGTAGTGTTTGCAGCAAATTGATAGACATGAAAAAACTGTAGCACACAAAAAACTAAAAAAAAAAAAAAAAAAAAAAAAAAAAAATCCAGAGGAGAGATAAGAATTATGAATGTGCTCTGTTTATAGTTATTGTGAATATTAATAAATGGCCTAGTGTAAATCATCAGAGGTGTGTCCATAAATCTTGCATTGTCCAATCAGGAATTGAGAAGCAATTTTTTTTAAACACATCACAGGGTGTTCAGACTGTCACATAAGTGTTCCCCCACATATACCATGTGGCTTCAATAAGCTCCATTAGATCTGGAATTGCTAGCAGGGAAATCAGGGAATGTGGAGTTTCAGTAAAGACCCAGTAAGCATAGAATTCTTATTATCAGAACAGCAGAGGACAATTGAGCAGGAGAGGACCTTGTACATTTTACAGGAATGGATCTAGCTAATCCATCATATAGTACACACCAAAGCTAACCTTTACAATTTAAGCTCTATAGAGTTTACCAATGATCTGTTAGATGTTTTGAACTGAGGATTCTACTTCATTCCATTGTGTAGGCCATATTTGTTTAAAGATATTTTTGATCTAAAGTTTTTCTGCATGAAAGTTGCATTTTCATCTTATTTTATAAGATAAGGTGCTCTCAGAAAGAAAAAAATGTATAGCAGCTTGTGAATACACTGTAAAAGAGATATTAAGGAAATTTTGTCAAAATGCCTTAACAAGAAAGTTTTATAACTTGAATGCAACACAAAGTAGTGATATATGAATTAAGATTGTTTAAAGGTTTAAGATTAAAGAAGGTATAAAAGGGGGTATAGAATATGAAAATTGTTGATTATATTAAGAAGACTACTTTATTTTCTGATGTTCATACTTATTAAAAGGTGTCACAGATATATTTGTATTGTATATACACAGCTGGATGAAGATTTAACAGTTTTATTACATGATGGACTTTTGGATATTGATACTATTAGTTTTTTTTCCAGGTCCCCTTACCGTAGAAATGTAAAACCTTCATCTGGAAGTTGGGTTAGAAGATAAAGGAACTATTAATGAGCTGTTTGATTCTCTTAGCCTCCATTGCCTAACTCTGTGACTCTGAGCAAGTCACTTAACCAGACAGAGCTCCCAAGCTGTGTGACAAAGGTCCAAGGAGATCAGTGCTCTACCCTGGAAAACAAATACAAATAAAATAAAATAGAATTGGCGCAGTCTTTGACATAGTAAAGATACATAATAATGTGACTAAACCATCATTCTATCTTGTTGTTTTGTCATGGGTTCAAAAGACGTATCCCTTGAATGTACACAGATGCTAAACTAAACAAGGTTAAGCAAAGGGCTGTATTCTGTTGGATAAATTCTTGGTATTTTATAGGCTAGTTATAAAATTTTGTTGTCTGGACACTTTCTTACCATCAAGTCACTCTCCTGACACTGTCAGCAGAACCATTTGTTCCCCCAGGTTGAGGGCACTTCTCTGTTTTGGATTCACTTGAACCTGGCATGGGTGAGGGTTGAACTACAGGGAGAGTGACATAATTCTGAAAGGCTATGGGTTTTTTTCTTTAGCCCTAATATCCTCCCACTTTGTAATTACATGTGTACTTTTTTCGGCTGGCTGGGCTATGAGGAGGGGCTTTATCATGTGCTCCAATGCAAGGCTATAGAGTGGCCACACCTGCTTGGATGTCTGCTGTCCCCTCTCCTCAGCTCTGACATTCCTTCTGCCAGAGGTCAGTGAAGAACCACCCCTCACATTCCCTCCCACCCAGGATGGGCACACCTGTCCTCATTGTCTGAACCACTAATCTAAGTTGAGTTGCCTTGGCTATAGTTGGGGCTTTATCTCTTTATGCCACTAGTGAGACAAGCAAGTTGCAATAAATTTGATTTTACAACTATCATTAATAAATTTTTTATAACTGATGATATGTTATGATATATAGTTTGCCCACATTCCATTATTGGAAAGTATTATTACAATGAAATTTTGTTTAACAGCTGTGAATACACATAAGCAAAACAAAATGTGTATGCTTTAAATTTTAATAGAAATAGTTTTAAACAATAACTTTTCTTCTTTTTAATCACTTTTATTTTGCAAGTTTTTAACTACAGTATTTGCTAATCTAGTCCTGGTAGAATGGGAAAGAAGGGAAATGACATTTGAGTCCTTTAAATTAAGAAACTTTTATGGTGATTTAATTGATAATGTTTTCATTAACTGGACAAATAATTATTTTTGGCAAATGGAATATTTTTCTACATAGGTGAATCTGACTGTGGAACAAACAATTTTGTTTCTAAAGTCTATATGAAATCTACTTATGCTAATTCTTTATTATATTTCAGTAATCACTCTTCAGTTAAAATTAAAACAAATGTAGTTAAAATAAGCTAATTAGATCTTCTAGGTTAAGAATGTGAGAGACTGTCCTTGAAGTAGTAGTAGTAGCAGTAGTAACGTTTTTCAACATTTTTAGAGTTAGAGGGTATAACTATGAAATGATGTCAACTATTAGAGCCCATGTAGCTTTGGAAACTGCACAAAGATATGCCCTCATTTTTATCTTCTGTTGAGATGGAAGATAATACATTTATTGGACTACAATGAATGTATTATTTTCCATCTCAGCAGAAGATAGTGTATTTACTGGACAACAATCCAAAGGTTCCATATAAACATGCCAGATAGAGTTGATGCTACAAATATTAAACGTACTATCATTTACAGTTGGAATGTTGTTCATGGCAACAGTAAATTCATTGGGACAGTTGGTGAATGTTTGAAATTTGAGTTTAAGAGAAGGCACAATATAAAGGATGCTTTGGAAAAAACATCTAAACAACCACCTCCATTTTGGAAAGGTCATCTACAGATATAACCACCTCAGTAAATAGACCTGCTAACAATTCAAATGTGATATACATCATTATTGCATGTTTATACAAGAAGAGCCACATTTAGATTTAAAGTCATACCTCTCAACCTCTAAATGTATGAAATCTGGTCAAAGCCAGAAATAATGCGGGGGTGGAGGTTAAGGCCCAAAATCAGAAACACTTTTTAAAATATTTCGCTCTTACAAATATAGAAATGTTAGAATAACAGGTTATGCATTAACATGCATTTTCGTAAGGATAAACTCAAATGTATGTCATCATTTGGTAATTCGAATCTTTAATAATTTGTCAAAAACCAAAAATTTTATGAAGAACAACAAATAAATGATTCAAAAATCTGGATATTCTGCAGACATCTGGACAGTTGAGAAGTATTTTTAAAGTTATTAGAAAGAACATTTGGAATGAAACATTTCATTTGTAATAGCAGCTGAGTTATGTATGTGGTATTGTGCTTTAGTTGCTATAGCTACTATGTGGGTAAGACCAAAAGGAAGCTGCTGTATACTTGAGGGCATTTATTAAATTAGAAAATGAGATAATGCTATTGCTCTATAAAAACAGTTGGTAGAGTGATAATTAAAAAAAATCACATTATTTGCTATAGATGATTTGAAGATGGATAACAGAGGTGGAGATTCTACTAGATTAATTGAGACCATAGAACTTCATTGGAAAACATGATTTAATGCAGGTGTGCAGGATGAACTCAATGAATATTTATTTAAAAAAAAGCATTTAAAAGAGTTCTGTTTCTTTCTGATTTTTAGTTAACTGCTTTAAAAGCTGTTAACTATTTCTTTAAACTTCACTATGAGTTTGTAAGTGTGGCAGAGTGAAGCTGTTATCTGATGTCATTTTCATTCTTTCCTCAACTGATGGGCTCTGATCCAATACTTAGATATGACTCAGTTGCTTCTTCCAGATTGTAGGATTGTAGAACTCCCAAACTCCTTTCTGTATCAGTAATGCCCCAAACTAACATACCTCAGATCATGTACGAACTCTCGATCACTTATCTTTTGTCTCTCTTATTATTTGGGGTTAAGTGGGTGTAGTTTTTCTTATTATCTTAAATATACTATGTGTTGTTGTCCTATCTTCATTCTTCACTGGTTGGGTTCAGAACCAATCCTTGGTTCTGACTCAGTCGTATACAAAAGCTCAAGGTCTTCCACTAGCTTGTGGCTGAATCCTCTATCCTATCATGCTCTAGTAAGTTTCCTCAGATCTTGTTTGCTGTTAAACAGATTGGGTGCCTCCATATTGGCTCTAGCTAAGTGGGAAAACGTTTTATTCATTATTAAAAATATTCTTCTTTCTTATTGTAAACTTAGCGATTAGTGTTTATTACCATTTCAGTTAGCTTTAGAGAGTCTGTTGTGTTTTTTGCTTCAGGCCATCATTTTACAAATATGCCTTTGTTTCCTTGCCTATCCCGGCTTAAATTTCTATCCTCCAAGCCCATTTTTAGTTAGAGGGCTTCCTGCTGCTTTTCTTGTTGATATACAAGTTTGTAAGTTAATATTTGTCTTCCTGTTCCTTTTTAAAAAGCATCAGCTCGTTTAAGTTAGAGGGCTGCCATTGCCCATTTGAATTAGAGGGCTCCCTTGTTTCTTCCCTTTCCCTTATCACTAGGCAGCTTTGTTTAACTTAGAGAACTGCCACCCCCCCCTTCTGCCTTGATTGTTAAAGTGTTTTTTCTGTTGTTAAAAAAAAATATATATATAGATATATATTGTATTATTGTAGTGATATCTATATTTTTGACTAGCTAGTCTGTCAAATTTGTTGTTGTTGTTATTCTGGTCTTTTTTGTGGTTGACTGTGATTTTTTAATATGTCTAAGGAACATAAGGAAACCAAGCCTTCTGGCTTCAAAAATTTGGGAAGTGGAGCCAAAAGATGTCTTTAACAGATGCTCATACTCTTTGTGACTACTGCCTGGGAGCAGTGCATCTACAGGAGTCTAATGAGTGATGAATAGAGGGGAACAATGACCTCTTTTTTTCTGGATGAGAAACCTTTTGTGATGAGGTGTGCCATCTGCCATTCTTTCAGCTCGAGAGAAAAAATAAGTTGATAGTAAGAGGTCTACTGAAGTCCCACTTCACAGAAGCACTGGAAGAATGTCCGGGCACTTTAAAATCAGCAAAATCTCCATCTTCAAAATCTGACAAATCTAAAAAAAGATCATCTCCCTCTTCAGGGCAATTGGAGCCAGCATAAAAATTGAGTAAAGTGGTATCCCCAGATCTGAAGACTGCTAGGCCTGCAAAATCTCCTTCATTTGCTCCTGCTATGTCAGTGCCAATGGAGTTTGAACTACAGAGCCAGTCCCCAGAACTGGAACCGGTTACTCCTGTTCTAAGGTCCCCTATACTGCAAACAGCTAGATCTCATGCTCCCTCCTCCTGGTCCTCCAGGAGTCTTTCAGATGATGATGTGGCTTGTGTGGTGCGTAGACTTTTAAGGACACCGGTGTTGGCCAAACTCCTTTTGGCCCCAATCCAGAGGGATTCAGAGCTGGCCAAAATGTCCTCTTCAACATTGATTCCTCTTCCAAGCTGACCCGGGACCTCAGAGCCAGAATGCCTGGAACTGTCTGTTGTGGAACCGTCGGTGCCAAGACCTATCCTGGGATCTTTAGACCCGATGTCTGCTCCGACATCTTTGGTTTCATCTGAACTTGAGGACTGTAGGAGCTGATGCTCTCTGGTCAGGTTTGGGGAGAAGAGTCAGATTGGACAGCTGTCAGATCTGAACTTGCCTCTCGGGGCTTCAGTATAGGTTCATAGGTTCATAGGTAGGTACTAGGCTATCTGCCCTGGGGCCTATACAAGCCCAGCCAAAAAGGTACCCTAGCTTTTGCCACCCAAGAAAATTATTTTCCTGTGCCACTGTCGAGCAGAGCCACAGAGGTGATCCCCGGGTGAATTTCCTATTTCCCATCCAATCATCAAGATTTTTCTTGAAGAGTGCTAATGAGGAGCTTTGTTTGATATAGATAGGTAGTTTATTGCAGAGTATGGGAAGTCTCTGGGACATGAATCTATCCCTCCGGCATGTTCTGGTTATTGTGGTGACAAGGTTTAGGTCCCTAGAGCATGTAGCTCAGCGGGATTGGGATTTCTTTAAGTGGAGCATGTCCAACAGCTCTGGGTTTGACATAGCTTTGTATGTTAGGCAGAGATCACCTCTGAGTAGGCAATATGTGATGGAGTAAAGCTGGAGTTTTTTGAGACGGTCTACGTAGGGCATCTGTTTGAGGCTGGTAATCCTCTTTGTGAGGTATTTCTGCAGCCTTTCCAGTTGTTGTAGATGTCTTGTGAGGTACATACCAAAAGGGGCATTGTACTCTATACTGGGTCTAATGAGTGATGAATAGAGGGGAACAATGACCTCTTTTTTTCTGGATGAGAAACCTTTTGTGATAAGGTGTGCCATGTAGAAGGATTTTGTGACTACTGTGGTGATGTGATTATCAAAGGAGAGACTACTGTCCACCTGGGTCCCAAGGTCTCTCATCACACTTTCAGTGTTAAGTATACTACCGCCTATGTTGTAGTTCATGGGTACAGAGTTTTTACCAAAGGGGATGACAATGCACTTTTTAGCATTGAGCTTGAGGCCATGGCTTTGACACCAGGCATCTGTCTCAGTGAGGCCCTTTTGTAGGATGTCCACATCGTTAGGAGTTTTGATTATGGCTCCTAGTTTGCAGTCATCTGCGAACTTCATTAGCCAAAGACCTTCTGTGTTAGCCTGTACTTCAGAGAAGTAGATACCAAACAGGAGAGGACCCAGGACTGAACCCTGTGGTACTCCACTTGTCACTGGTCTGAAGTCGGATTTGGAGTCTGCTACTTTCACAATGTGGGTTCTGTCAGTGAGCCAGTTGGCAACCCATCTTGTGACATAGAGACTTATACCTAGTTTAGTGAGTTTATCTATAATTCAAGAGTGGGGGATGGTGTTGAAAGCCTTGGCAAGATCTAGATAGGCTGTGTGAACCACCTTACCCTTGTCTACGGCTTTGGTGACTGCTTCAAAGAAGTCTATCAGGTTTAGGAGACATGATCTGCCTTTTACAAACCCAAACTGGGTGGGATCCAGAGTTTGGAGATTACCAATGTCTTTGTTTATAAGTTCCATGATGATAAGTTCCATGGCCTTGCAGACCAGGCTCATCAGGCTAATGGGGCGGTAGTTCCCGGGGTCCATGGTGGCTCCCCCCCATGTAGAGTGGGATAACCGTCGCTGTGTGCCATTCAGCAGGCACAAAGCCTGAGGTGAGGCTATGATTGAACATGGTACTTAGGTAGGGTGCCATTTCATTCTGTAGTTTGTGTAGAACACAGCCTGGGATGTTGTCTGGTCCCAGTTAATGGTGGAATAGTTGAAATCACCCATTATTAGGGTGTTTGGTTGAACCCTAATATTTTCTAGTACATCAAGAAAAGAGGAGTGGGAATCCTGGGGCATGGTGGGTGATCTGTAGCAAGCTACAATTTGGATTGCAGTTTTGCCTAGAGTTAGTTGCACTTGGATAACCTCGGCTGCATTATGCTGAGAAACTAGCCTGGAGGTGTGGATATCCTTAATGAATATGGACACACCTCTGCCTTTGGTGTTTCGGTCCAGGTTACTTGGCCGAAAAGTGTGGTATGAGTTATAGCCTGGTAGTGCAGGGGTGCTCTCTGGAGCCTTGAACCAGGTCTCAGTCACTGCACAGATATTGATGTTCTCCATTTTAAGGAGTGCCTCGAGTGAGTGCATTTTGAGATTTAGACTTCTAGCATTGAGTAGCATCACCCTCAGTTTTTGCTTGCCTGTTCCTGTTATGGTGGTGAATTTGTCATTTGAACCTTGCCTAAAAAAGGCACTATAGGGGTGGCAAGAACCTTAGCCAGTATCCAGAATCCCAGGGGTGACAGGTGCAGGCCATCTCTGGCAAAGCATCATGGTCTGTCGACCATGTCATCCCAGGCAGACAGATACTGGATCCCTTTAGAATGGCACCAGAAGCGTAGCCAATTGTTGAAGTCAATCATTTTTTCCTTGTACTGCAGCATCATTCAGAGTGATCGCAGAATGCTACTCAGGGCTAGGGTCATACCTGCCTGGGCTACAAGACTGGAGAGCTCTTCCATGTCTCTTTTCATGTAGTCCAGGGAGGTACATCTCAGGTCATTCACACCAACATGGACAATGACATATTTGTACTTGCTGTGGAGTGACCTGAGTGCGTGGGCTATGTGGCAGATCCTGGCACCCGAGAGGCAGCTGACAGTAACCTTCCCCTTGTTTAGCCTGGTGAGTGGGACATCAGTGTGCCTGACTGTAGAGTCACCTATTACTAGTGTGTTGGGTACATTGTTTTGCCTTATTGACTATGGTTGAGTGGCACACTGAGTCTGCAGGCTATGTGTCATTTGGGTTGTGTTGGGGGGTGGAGGTTGCTTGCATTTCTGCTTTGGAGGTCTCTGTTGCTTGAGCAGATTATTACTGAGAGCCTTCACGAATGTTTTTGTGTTTCTATGTGTGGATTTTGGTGGTGTAGATTTTGTGAGACTATGTGATGAGTGTGGTGTGGTGCAAGGGGTTCACCGAATGAGGTATCCTGAGGCCTAGGATCTCCACACGACTGTCTTCCAGAACCTCTCCAAAATACTCTTCTGAGGAGGTCCCTTGTAAGAGACTTTGCAAGAGGAAGCATTTAGACTCCCCAGAGGAGTCAGTCACTTCTGAGGCAGACCTTGATGAGTCAGAAGGGTCCCCACGGTCGCCCTCTGAGCATTTCTCCTTTGTAAACATCCTTGAAATTCCTAGGCAGGGAGGCAGCTGGAAGCCCATCAACTCTTCTGAGGAGGAGTCTGTATACCTGAAAGCCTTTGGGTCTCACCCTTTCGCCACTTGGGTGTCTCCGCCTTTCAACGAACTTATGAAATTAGTTAGTCGAAAGGTGTGGGAGCCTCCAGATGCAGTGGAACCTGTTCCTCGGAGGCCAGACAAGTTTATTACTGCACCGTCAGACAAGGATTTCCTTACCAAGGGCATTCCAGTAGATGCTATGGTGGTGGCGGCAGCCACCAGAAAGGAACTTTTGGAGACATCCTCATCTGTCCATCCGCCAAACAAGGAGTCTCGTATGATGGACAGATATGGAAAGTGCAAGTTCTCTTCAGCAACGTTTGCACTCAGATCACTGAATTGTTTGACGCACTTTACTAAGCTGCAAAGAGATCTCCAGAAGGAGGTAGAAGATACTATCCAAGGTTCAGTAGCTGCAGAAGTATCAGATAAGGTTTCCTCTTAGCTCTCCACCTTAAACTCTATAGTTAACTCCTCCATGAGGCTCATTTCTTATGCAGCAGATGGAGTGAGTAGAGCAGCAGGTTTCGGAATTTCTCTAAGGAGACATGCCTGAATGCACCTGTGTGACTTTGCAGAACCCTTTAAATCTTTCTTTGTTAATGCCCCCTTCGATGGCTTGTCCTTGTTCAGGCCGAAAGTCAAGGAAACACTTACCAGGTGTGAGCAAGAAGGAAAAACTCTGTCTGCCATAGGGGTCCATTTTTCTCTACCTTCCAGGCCTTACCCAAAAGGTCAAAAAGGAGGGAAAATGTGGTTCTGAAAATCCCAGAGAGTTTTTCAAGACACACATGGTGATTCTTCCCCCAGGGACAGAGGGGTAGGCAGTAATTAAAGACACCATCCACACTACAGAGAGGTCCACAGAATCAGGGCAACAGGCAGTCATTCCGTGGTAAACCCTTTCAGCACTCCTGAAAGGAGGCCCATCTGTCCCTCTCTGGAGGCAGTCGGAGGTTGCTTGTCTTTGTACCCAGATGCCTGACTAAAGCTAACAAAAGACAAATGGGTACAAATTATTGTATCCAGAGGCTACACTATACCCTTTTACTTCCCTGTCCCAAACATGAAAAACATCCCAGACATTACACACAGTCAAAGGGAACAGGCAACTCTAGAAATTCAAAAGCTGTTAGACAAAAGAGTCATCCAAACAGTCCCGCAGACCAAATAGGATCTGGAACTTACTCAAGATGTATTTTAGTTCCAAAGAGAACAGAGGACTGGAGGCCCATACTGGATCTCAACGGATTGAACAGATATGTGAGAAAAACAAAGGATGGTGACACTGCAGTCAATATTTCCATATCTTGGAAAAGACGATTGGCTGTGTACTACCACATAAAAATGGACAGGCCATCCAGGAGTCATCTGCGCTTTCTGGTGGGAGTCAGTCACTACCAATTTCGGGCTCTGTCCTTTAGTCTCACTACTGTCCCCAGAGTGTTCAACAAGTGTATGACAGTAGTCACAGCTCACTTGAGATGCCTAGGATTCCGAGTGTTTCCATATGTAGACAACTGGCTCCTAACTGCCACCACCGAGCATCTACTAACACAAGTGAGAGACACCACCATACAGCTTTGTTCTCACCTGAGGATCACAATAAATTACCAAAAATCTACCTTGTTGCCATCTCAGTGTATCGTTTTTATAGGAGAAGATCTAGATACAAAACAATGTTGGCAAAGCATCCCTCCGAAAGGGTTCAAGTCCTTTGACAACAAGTCACAAATCTACTTTCCAAGGAAAAAGTATAAGCAAGAACCATCCTGAAAGTCTTGGGTACCATGGCAGCAGCAATAACCTTGATACCGTTGGTGCAGCTTCATATCAGAATTTTGCAGTGGCTGCTTTTCACTCAATGGTCCATGCAGGACCTACCCATGTCTCACCAAATTATAATAACAGAATCTTGCAAGAAAGACCTTTGTTAGTGGCTTCATTCCACTCATGTGATTCTAGGTCGACCTTTTCTTCTTCCACAACCGGTAGCCACACTGACCATGGATGCTTCCCAGATTGGGGGGGGGGGGGCATTATCTGAGAAAGACAGTTCAGGGTACTTGGCAGAATCACAAGGCTCATTTGCACATCAATATCCTAGAGATGAGAGCAGTGCTTCTGGCATTGCAAGCATTCCAAGACTCTCTTCCACCAGGAACTATTGCAATTCAAACAGACAACATGTCAGTTGTATGGTACATAAACAAACAAGGATTAACCAAGTCTTACCCCCTCTGTCAGGAGGCCCTGAGAGTATGGCAGTGGGCAACCTCTTCCCGGTGTTTTCTGATAGTAATGCACATCCTGAGGAAATCCAAAGTGATAGCAGACAAACTCAGCAGAGCGATTCTGATGCCTCACAATTGGTCCCTAAAACAGGAAGTGGTGTATCAGATTTTCCGCAAGTGGGGCCAGTCTTGCTGCAACCTTTTTGCTACATCTATGAATGCCAAATGCAGCAGCAACTTTGCCCTGATCCCCCTCCGGGGGAGTCACCAAGGGATGCACTTGTACATGTTTGGCCCCCGGTCCTCCTATACACCTTTCCCCCCATTCTGTTGATACCCAAAGTCCTTCAGAAAGCCAGCTCATTGGGAAGGAGCATAATACTAGTCGCCCTGTACTGGCCTAATCAAATATGGGTTTCCCTTTCTTTGGCCTCATCTCCAGGAGGAATTGTGGATTCTGGATGCCTTTCCAGACCTCCTGACTCATACGTCAGGGATGCTTCACCCATTTCTTCAAACCCTGAAGCTGACAGCTTGGCTGCTCCAATTCCACACATAGCCAGGTTACCTGACATTACCCCATCAGTGAAACCTATCTTGATCGCTTCTCATATGGCCTCAACCACAAAATTATACATGAGCAAATGGAGGAGATTTTCCCTTTGGGTATTGGATAATCACATTGGCCCTTTCTCTGCCCCAATATCCTCAATATTAGAATTTTTGGTGAAGCTTTTTAATGAGGGAGCAGCTTCAGCTACTATTCAAGTTTAAGTAGGAGCTATATCAAACTTCCATATAGGTGAAGGGGGGGGGGCGAATGTAATGTCCCACAGACTCTGCAAAGCTTTCCTAAAGGGATACTACGGTACTGAGACCACCCATCAAAGACCCACCAGCACCATGGGACCAAACCTTTGTTTTATCGTGTTTGATCCTCCCCCCCTTTGAACTTGCATCATCCTGTGACCTAAAGTTTTTGACTCGGAAAACGATTTTCTTGATTGCCATCACTTCTGCTAGAAGAGTTTCAGAACTGCAAGCTTCATCGATACAGCCCCCCTGCATGATTTTCCACAAAGATAGAGTATCCTTTCGAACAAACCCGTCTTCCTACCAAAAGTATGCTCAGAGTCTAATTTGAATCAATCCATAGAACTACCAGTCTTTTTCCCCACCTATGGCAACAAGGCAAAATACATGCTGCACCAGCTGGATGTGCATAGGCAGTTATGATTCTACTTACGCAGGACAGAGGACTTTCGAAAATCTGACCAAATATTTGTTTCATTCTCATACTCTAAAAAAGGTGGTCTTCTGTATCAAAAGTCACATTCAAAATGGCTATCAGATTGTATTATCTTTACATACAAATCTCATAACAAAGACTTGGGTTTTAAAATCAAAGGTCATTCTACAAGAGCCATAGCAACCTCTATGGCTTTCCGAGCTAGACTTCCTTCTACCAGCTGACAATATTTGTGCTGCAGCTATATGGGCAGTGCCACATACCTTTATCACTCAGTACAAAGTGGAGTTGGCCTCCAGAAACAGGGCCTCCCTTGGGTGCACTGTTCTGAAGAATTTTCTCATACTCTTCAGTACCATTCTTGATAGTCTTTTCCTTTTCAACTTTTCACGTCTTCATCTAAAAAAAATCCTTCCTCTATATATATATATATATATATATATATATATATATACACACATATATACATACATATGAGTCTACTTTGGAAGACTGAAATACCACAACACCGACTTTCACAATCCTGAGATGAGAAGGAGAGAACCTCAGAAAACTGACATCCCAGAACACCAACTCCAAACTCCAGGTAAGTAATCACTTGGCCACCATGTTGAACTTTGCCCCTTACCCCTGCGGTAGTGCAACCTCTGAGTTGGTATATTTCGTTAGGTGCGTGTGGGGGGTGCTGAAGCCCCCTCCCACATCAGTGGGTTTAATGTGCTTTGGGTTTAATTTTATATTATTTTTTGGACAAGTGGTTACTTACTTTGAGTTCGGAGTCAGTGTTCCTGGACGTTGGTTTTCTGATGCTGGCCGTCTCGTTTCTGGATTGTGAAAGTTGGTATTGTGGTATTTCGGTCTTCTGAAGTAAATATATATATATATATATATATATATATATATATATATATATATATATATATAATATATGGGACCCTATCAACATCTCGAATGCTGACAATATCGAATTTGATATTGTCGCATTGAGAATGCCGAAAGGGCAGAACATCGAATGGGTAAAGAGAAATCTCTGTAAGGGGAGATTAAGTAGAGGGGGTGTGGGGGTTGCAGGGGGGCTTGTCCCCCTGTCTACACCCTTTTATTTTTGGATTTTTTTAAATTTTTTTATCGGCATTCGAAAATGTAATAGGTCGATCATTTCAGTTCAACATTTAGTGAATCGACCTATTACATTTTCAAAATGCTGATATAGACCCTATATATATATATATATATATACATATATATATATACATATATATATATATATATATATATATATATATATATATATGTGTGTGTGTGTGTGTGTGTGTGTGTGTGTGTGTATATATATATATATATATATATATATATGTATATACACATACATATACATATATACACACACTTATATTTACCTTTCCTTTCTTGGTTGTGGTATTTTAGTACTGTTTGTCAGTAGAATGTCAGATAAACTTTCGAGTTTTAAAAAGTACATTTGATGTGGGCATAAGATCACAAATTCTGATGCCCTCAGGGAATGTGTCTACTGTTTAGGCCAGCGCACTTGAAAGTAGACTGTGAAATTTTGCGGGATTTAATTCTTGGGCCCTTATTGATAGGAAGAACAAACTTATTCTCAGGGCCCTTCTTCGTTCCAAATCCTCTCCTTTGGTTGCTGAGGCTTAAACCCCTAAGAAATCTGACAAAAAGAGTGATTCTATTGCCAAGGACAAAGAGACACATAAAAGGTCTCTTGATTGCCCTTCTATCTCGATCCTGGTTCCATCATTCAATTTTGAAAAAGTCAGATCCGTCCTTACCAGATCTGATGATACAGTCTGAAAAATCTCCTTGGATCTGTACTCCCCTGTTGACATCGGAACCTGTCTCATTTATGCAAACTTCTGCTTTTATTGAGCAGTCACCCAGAAGACATTCTACATCCCCTTCCACGGCCTCATCTATTCGATACTCCAGCACACTATCTGAAGCAGATGTGGATAGGATGATGAGGAAGTTCCTCAGGTGCAGATACAGATGAGAGTACTTTCAGTTCCAAACCCTTTGGGATATTGGGATCCTTCAACATGCCACATCATCATCAATTTCTCCTTCACCGATCCATCCTTCAATTTCAGGGACATCAGATCTGTAACCCTTGGGGGCATTTTGCTCAGATCCAGAGATTCTAGTTTCTTTGACTCCAGTGGCCTCTCTGAGTTGACCAGCACCAAGCACAAAGCCAGACGATTCTTGGAGCCAAAGTGTATGCACCTACTCTAAGTTTCAGCTGTTTCTTCCCCTTGGAGCCTCAGCATTAGATAGTTCTGGTCTGACTCCCCCTTGGGTAGACTGCTGATAGGGCAGCAGAAGCCGATGATCTGAGAGGGTCAAATGTGGACTCCATCTGTTTCTTCTTCTCCTGTGCACTGTGCTCTCTTTGGATCAGACTTCTTTATCTCATGCTATTTTGTGTCTTGAGCCTTGATCATCCCTTCCATTGGGACAGCCAGTCCAATCTAGACTCCAGCAAACCCAGCAGGTATCATTATCTCTTCCGATACCTCCCCAGAGAATCTCTCAGAGGATGTCCCTTGGAAGAGAATGTGCAAAAGTAGGCCCTTAGATTCCCTACAGGAATTTCTCACTGAGAACACTGATTTTGATGAGGGGGAGGGGTCCCCCAGATCACCAAATGATGATGTCTTCCTGGGAGACATCTTAGAGCTCCTTAAACAAAGAGATGGTTGGTCTGCCGATCTACCTCCTGGTAATGCCCCTGGCCAAAGAGCTTGTAGAGGTGATCTCTCAGCAGGCATGGAAGGAACAGGATGCCATTGAGCCAATCCCAAAGAGAACAGACAAAATCCTTGAACCTCCAAAAAACTGTCTACACTGGAGTAAGGGAGTGTTGATTGATACCGTGGTTGTAGAGGCAGCCTTGAGAAAAGAACTAGTGGAACAGAGCTCCTCTGTCCATCCTCCTAACAGTGAGTCTAGGGTGATGGACAGGTTTGGGAAGCATGTCGGTGCTTCAGTGACCTTCGCTCTTAAGTCACTGAATTATTTGCCACATTTTATGAGAATTCAAAGAGATTTGATCAAGGAGCTTAATAAATCTCTTTCGGGGTCCATGTCCTCCAAGGAAGGGAATAGAATTTCCTCATATTTGTCTACCCTACAATCAGTATCTAATTCGTTCATGAGGTTAATTTCACATGCTGCAGAAGGTACCTCATGGGCAGTGGGTTCAGGCATATTCATCAAGAGACATGCTTGGATGAAGAATAGTAGATTTACAGATAACTGAAGTGAAGCCTCTGATGAATCCAGTGGAAATAATCCAAACCAAAGAAATAAAGACAATAAATCCACAGGAACCAGCAAGCACAATAAAATACTCCCTTTTAATGTGTTCCTTTAGTTTCCTATTCTTTCTTCCTTACGTTGCTGACATATAGCTAGATAAACAAGATTTTTGTATCACAATTTCCATACACATTGGTATAAAATAGCTTATTTGTAACTGGAAGTATAAATGTCCTACCTACTAAAATATCTGAACAGTGTACACATTTGTTACAGCGAAAAGTGCATTTATATTTAGGTTGCTCTTTGTAACATAACTTTTGTTTTAAGTTATCACTTTTTTATAGCCAAAATTAGGTTTTGCTCCTATTTTATTTTCAAGTTTCAAAGTTCTAGTTAAAACAGACCAATATTTTCTTAAAATCTGCTTAACTATTTCTGAATTCTGATTATAGGTAAGCATGCAACAGTAAGACTTTTATTCTTATTCTTGTTTTGAAATGTAGTCGTATTGTGTGTATAATTTGAATATGTGTGTCTAACAGCAGTGTTTCTCTTGTGAATAACCTGTTCTTTAATCTCTGAGGCTTCATGATGATTATAGCCTCTATAAGAAAAATCCATAGGTGTATTGTTCAACTGTGTTATCATCTGTGTGTCATCTATATGTAATTTAGCTATACACTTCATCTGATTCTCCATTATATTACTAAAGATGAATTGGGGGTGCATACTCGTGCAATGTAAATAGGTATTCCTCTTAACTGGTTTCCTATGTAGACATGTCCCTATCTGTCCATCTTCATTTTTAAAAAGAGTAATATCAAGAAAATTAATACGCTGAAAAGAACATTCATATTTAAATAGTAAAAAACTCATACAAGTATTAATAATTCAAAAAACAAGCTAAATTCATCCAAAGATCCATTCCAGATGAGAAACAGGTCATCAGCATATCTACAATAGTAACCGATGTTAGATATATATTTGTTGTTAGTATCAGACAATAAATATTGGGTTTCCCACATAAACATCACCACATTTGCATAAGTGTTGGCAACAGGTGTGCCCATTGCTACACCTGTTGCCTGTCGATATAAAGTAGTTTGAAACAAGAAAACATTATTATCCAAGACAATATGTAACAAATGACATAAATGATCAATCTTAGAATCAAAATCAAAGAATTGAATCAAGAATTTCTTGACGTAAGAAATACCTATGTCATTTGGTATGCATGTGAATAATGAATCCACATCCAATGTCACTAAGTATAATAGGGTGATATTAATATCTTTGCCCCATGCATATAAGTCTTTAAGAAAATTAGATGAATCTTTGATAATAGTGTAAGCATGTTTTAAACATTTTTTAATTCAACGTCAATAAATTTAGAAATCAATTCAGTAGACCAACCTCGTGCAGAAACTATAGGTCTAAAAGGCAGTGTGGTGCTATTTTTATGTAACTTCAGAATTCCATAAATTATCGATGTAATAGGGGCATTAACTATAAACTAATTATATAAAATAAAATCAATGTCCTCTTCTGTGTACATACTATGTATTATATCAGTTTTGTATTTAATTGTGTTATTCCTATCCTTATTATTTATTTTTCTATAATCATTTGTGTTAAGCATTTCGTACATAGAAAAAAATGCAGTAATCTGTATGTAAGATGACAACTCTTCCCCCCTTGTCCACAGGTTTAATTATAATATCTTTATTATTAATAAGTGATTTAATAGCTGCATATTCATTCTTAGTTAAATGATAAAAAGACCTCTTCCAGTCTTGATTTTGGTATAAAGAATAAATTTCCTGCTCAACTACATTTTCAAACATTTGTACTGCTGGAAATGGCTTTGGAATGAACGTACTTTTTCTTTTCAAACCACATAACTCAGCTGAAGCATTATCACTGAACATAGCTTTTAAATTTAAAGTTCTCGTAAAGTATTTAAACTCAGATAATACAGTTTCCAAATCCACTGTGCAGGCTGGAACAAAAGACAGTCCTTTGTTTAAAATAGTAATTTCTTCCTGTGTTAACACGTACCTGGATAAATTAAATAATATATTCGGTTCATGGATGCCTGTAGTAGCTAGTTGTGATTGTTTCTTTGCTGATGTAGGGCTTTCTTTCCCCTTTGGCTGCTAAAGGATTTCTTCCTCTTCTTCTATTGCATGAACGGAAGAGGTGAGTTCTGTAGTTGAGGAAAATCCAGAGGGTCTAGGGGGTCAAGAGCAGATACTATATTTGAATCTACAATAGTTGGAGAGGGTTGTGTATTAATTGGTGGTTTCGGCAGTTCTGCAGTAGCACTGTCTTCCTGTGTTCTTAGCTTGTCACGTGACCAACATTCAGACTTATGATTGGTCCACATAAAGATGTGACCTCTTTTGAAATCATTGTAATCCCTCTGAAGTTTCTTTTTCTTCATAGCAATAAGTTTGATTTCAAAAGTTTTTATTCTCTCTACTGTGTCAGCTCAATATCTGATGCCAAATCAGCGTAAAGTTGCTCAATTTATTTTTTAAGAGCAGTTTCTATGGGCTGAAAAAATTATTCATAAGGTGCATATAGTTCAACGAACAGGAGAGATTGAGTCTGCTGGCATTTTAAGAGCTCAGGATACTTTGATCTTGTTTATCTAGCTATATGTCAGCAATGTAAGGCCTACTATGTGGGAAAAACAAATAGGAAACTAAAGGAACACATAAGTAGTCACCTATCGGAAATAAAGAGAAAGGTTGACACAAATGGTTTGTATAAGCATATATAACATGCTGGTATTTTACATAATTTTAAATGTATGGTTTTAGCCAAGACTGATTTCTCTCTTCGTAGGGGTGACATACAACAGAATTAGAAGAATACAAATGGATATTAAGGCTAAGAGCACATATTCCACCAGGTTTGAATGAGTGTGTCTCTTTAAAACCTTTATTACAACGTTTATTTATTTATTTATTTTATTTGCAGTTGTTTAACCAGGATAGTCCATTGGGCCAAAAGAACCCGTTTTCAATGGAGTCCTGGGGAGAAAAGCTCCACATAAAGATTATACAGAGATTATGTTCTACATTTACAGCAATGATTTAACAATTATGTGAGTCAATAGTACTATATATTTGTGCTATAGTGACTATCTTGGTCTTATGCCTGAGGAAGCTATTTCTAGTGAAACTGTGAAGTTGCGTTTTTAAATAAAGGGAGTATTTTATTGTCTTGCTGGTTCCTGTGGATTTATTGTTTTTATTTCTTTGTATGCAGAATAGTGGCATAGCTGCATGGTTGGTCAGAGGGAAGGAACAAAGTCTGATGGTATGGGGCAGATCTCTGGGTAGAGGTGGGGTCACTAGTGGAGTACAGCACGAGTTGCGTTTAGGAAAAACTGTTCTGCATTCAGGTGTCTGACATTCCATTAGGGTGGCAATCTGGATGAACCTGTTTACAGATAAAAGCGAACTGAGAAATGTGGTAATAAATGGAGGACAACTCAAGCATTAAGACTAGATGATGTATTTAGAATGGGTAGAAAGGCAGCAAATGCACTTCAGTGTGAAAAGTGCAAAGTAATGTACTTTGGGGAAAAAACAAACCTTAGACAGTATGCTAACTTGGAGGAGCTATTATGGAGAACAGTGAAGGAAAATGTCTCATTAATCATAATCTTCTTCAGGTTCAGTTGTGCAGAGCAGGATGCCAAGGCAGTGGTGATGGAAATGAAGTTGTTGTGAGGCATTTTGAGCACAGTAGACTTGAGAGAGGTAGAGGTCATCATGTTCTTGTACATCACTTTGATGCAACTGTAGCTAAAATGCTTTGTTCAATTCTATAAACTCTGCAGGGCAAAAAAGAGCAGAATGTGGAAAGAGGAGGGCTATATGATCAAGGGACTGTTAGAAAGGATGTGAGAGGAATAGAACAGGATACATAAAAATAATGGAGGAAAATCAAGCCTGAGTGAAAGATGGGAAGGAACTTAGGGGTAGAGGTGGCAGCTTAAGAGAACAAAGCTAAGATCATATAGGAAGATGAAAGAGAGACATGGGGAATACCAGAACACTACCCGAGGAGAATGATGATATCTAAAATAGTAAGGCCTTTTGAGGTGTTATGGAATGGGTGGCAAGAGTGGAGGACAGAGGGACAGAGAAGTAGCAACAAAAGTGGGCACATTAGCTAGACCGTGTGTTACCTTCTGCTTGTATATTGCCATATTTCCAAGTCTGTGTTCATAAATGCCATTTTGAGACCTGTTTAGATAAATCCTGCTTGTGCTTGAACTGCATGTGTATTTGCTATGTGCATTTAGGGTATAAAGACAATATATGATATTGTCTATTTTCATCTGATCCGAACTTGGCACCTTCTACCATTATACTGGATCCGAGAGCTCTGACTCCTCCTCTACCCACAATTTCCTGTCCTGCCTGAAATACCCCAGATCTCATTTGTCACTTACCTATCCAGACGTGTTGACGAAGAGCTCCAGCCTGTTTTCACAATAAGTGGAGATTTTGTTCCTCCCTTTAACAATAAATATGATTTCTTGGTGTTAAGTAATAGCTTTAGGATTACTGTTTTATATTTAGGATAGTTTATAGACTTAGTATGGTTTTTCCTACCATGTATAGTGTGTTTAATTAGCTAGTATAACTAAATATTAAGATAGGTATGTAGATATAGTTAGAAATATAGTATTTTTATATTAATATAGATACAAAATTTTCTTCTGATGTTGGAAAAGACTATGGGCTTCAAAACGTATTCCTGCTATGGGCATAAAATCCCACCTCAAGACCCACATTTAAAGTGTGTGCACTGTTTGGGGCCTTCCCACTTGTAGGACACCTGCAGTATTTGTGCTGCTTTTGGCACAAGGGCTGTCCAAGGAAGGAAAAATAAAGTAATTTAGAAATGGCTCCTTTCTCCTAGACAGGATCCAAAATGTCTTTGGATATGAAGGCACCCTCTGATAAGAAAAAGGGAAAAAGAGAGAGAAAGGTCAAAGAAAAAAGAGAGTGAAAAAGGCAGAGGCAGACCAAAGGATAAACCAAAGGACAGTCAGAAAAGAGGCAAGAAGAATGACTTGAAAAACCCAAGAAAAGGTCTCCAGATCTGTGTGCTATTTCGGGTCCGGCACCTAAGATATTGAGGCAGTTGGCTCCTACTGCTTCCAGGATACAAATTCCCTCTTTGAAAACTTCCTTTTCTTAACGGCCAATTAACCTGAGTCTTCACGCCTCGATTTTTCAAAGGATTCCATCAAGGCCTGCATTGATAGGTTCCACTTTGAGGTCTGGTCAGTCTGCTAGAAGTATTAATGAACTAGATGTCGACTGCATGATGAGGCAGTTTCTGAAGACTCAGATTCAGCTATGAGTCCTCCCAGCTCCATCCCTGAGGAGAGGACAGGGATCAGACCCTTTAACTCTGGCAATACTACTTCTGACATCATCTCTCTTTTTGGAACCAACACATATGGCACCCCCCACCCCCACCCCCACACTACCAGCTTTAAAGATATTAGCCCTGGATACTTCATGTTTGACTTCTTCCCTCACTTTTTCAGTGCTGATGCACTTGGGTCATTAGAGTCCCGGAGCCAGAGCATTAGAGTCAGGGCACCAACAGTGAAGTCGACTCCGAGGATTTCGGGAGTTGTCCCTACTGCTCGGGGCTTTGGCACTGGATGGCTTGGTTCAGACGTGCCCCTCAGAGTCTTCTTCCTTTTGAGTCAAGAAGGCTACCAATTCTGCTGTTATGGGTGGTTCTTTCTTGGCTCTATTGGCAGAGACAGCTTTCAAGGATTTGGAGAGGGCCTTGTCTGGAGCAAGAAGACTGGTGTTTGTGCAGAGTTCAGATCCGTCCTGGCACCATCTGGAGTCTGTTCCTTCTTCCTCTCATTCTAGTTGACAGGGACAGATGAATCCTATTGGTTTTGAGACAACTCACCATTTGAGCTCCATGACTGATTCAAATCTCTTCTTTGAAAATCCCAAGGCACATGGGTCTATATTACGAGATCGAAAACCCATTTGAGCAAATCGGAATTGAGCAACACGTATAGCGTGAACTACGGTAATGGCGAACATTCAAAACCACGAAATACGAAATGTCGAATTGTCATGGTTGGCCTGTCTGCGGTATTACTCCGTTAGGTAAGTGTGCGATAGGTACGGACCTTAGGGTTAGGGTGCGGGTTAAGGTAAGTGCATAGATAGGTAATGTATGTAAGGTTTAGTGTAGGGTTAGAAGTAGGGTTTTGTTAAGTGTATGTGTTTGGATTATTTGTTTTGCTTGGGTATATGACTGTAGAGTAAGTGTGTGATAGTTACGGACCTTAGGGTTAGGGTGCGGGTTAAGGTAAGTGCATAGATAGTAATGTATGTAAGGTTTAGTGTAGGGTTAGAAGTAGGGTTTGGTTATGTTTTATTTATTATGTTTGGATATGTAGTATGTAGCGTGCGGTGGTGTTGGCCGACTATGATGATTCGAGATATGAAATTTCGCGGTTTAGCGGGTTCGGCATATTTGTGGATTGGACTATGTGTGTCGGTGTTGTGGTGTTCGCTCAAACGGGTTTTCAGTTTTATAATATAGACCCAAGGCACATCACCCCCAAGATGACTTACAAGTGGAAGCATATTGACTCTTCTCCTGAGTCAGTCACTGAAGATGCCAACTTAGATGATGGAGAAGACTCCCCAAGATCCCTCCTCAAGGAGGCATCCTGGAATTAATGAAACAGGGGGAGTCTACTGAAACTCCTTCTGTTGAGTTAGAGTTTCTCAGAGCTTTTGGGTCAAGCTCTTCAATGTCCAGGGTAATCCTCCCTCCTTAATTGACCTCATGACCAGAAAGGCTTGGAAGGAACCTGGTGTGGCAGAGTCCATCCCAAAAAAGCCAGATAAGATTCTAGTTGTGCCCAAAGACAGAAAACTTTGGGCCCCCTGCAGATGCCATGGTGGTAGCAGAAGCCACATAAAAGCAGCTGTCTGAAGAAAGTTCCTCTGTTCATCCCCCTAACAGGGAATTGAGGACTTTGGACAGACCGGGGAAATGGACATACACTTCAGTGATATTTGCAGTCTGAGCGCTGAACTGTCTAGAACACCTGACACGATTCCAGTGGGACTTGATCAAGGTGCTTTCAAATTCCCTTTATGGTAATTTACCTTTAGATATCCAGAAAAAAAGTGGATACCCAAATTTCTACCCTACAGTCATTTTCAAATGTGGTCATGAGACACTTATTTAATGCAGCAGATGATACAGCAAAGGCAGCTAGCAGAGGTATTACCATGCGACATCATGCATGAATGCGGCTTTATGATTTCATGGAAAGCTTTAAGACCACCTTCAAAAATGGCCCCTATGATGGTTCCACCTTATCTGGATCAAACGTAAGGAAAGCACCAGGAGTGAACAGGATGGTAAGACCTTGTCTGCTGAAGAGATACATTTTATTACTCCTCAAAGATCCTTTTCCAGGAATCAAAGAGGAAGAAGAAAAATGTGGTTCAGAATATCACAAGGTTTTCACCAGGACATTCCTAGTCACAGGCCTACCTGAGGCAGAGGAGGAGGCAACTCCATGGGACCGTCACCCATGTGGCACAGGTAGTCTGCAAAACAAAGGTTTCCTTGGGCCTTTCACAGAGAAACCTTATTAGTGTCATTGAACACTTGCCCAACAACTTCACTCTAGAGGCAGCTGGGGGATGCTTCTTACACCCTCTAGCCTGCAAAAAATAGCTTCTGATTCTTTGGTGCTAAGTATCACCACCAGAGGTTATACAGTATCCTATTTAGAATCCCCAAAGATAAAGCAGAAGATTCCTGATACTCCACTCAATCAGTTGGAATCTGCAGCAACAGAGCTTTCAAAGTTGCTGAACAAAATAATCATCTAACCAGTCCCCCAAGACCAGCTAGGATCCAGAATCTATTCAAGACTCTTTTTAGTTCTGAAAAAGACAGGAGACTTCAGACCAATATTGGATCTCAGCAGTCTGAATCAGTCTGTAAAATGGACAAAATTCCAAAGGGTCACAGTACAGTCCATTCTATCTCTGCTGAGGAAGGACAATTGGATGTCCTCTATTGATATTCAGGATGCCTCCTATCATATCAAGATCCAGCAGCAGTCCAGGAGATTCCTCCATTTCCATATGGAAGCCAATTACTATTAGTTCAGAGCATTGCCACTCAGTCTCACCACAGCCCTACTGCGTGTTCCCTTAATTAGACAATTGGCTTCTAACTGCTACCTCCAAGGACAACTATTGTGACACCAGTCAGTCCTTCTGTCCCTGACAGCTTGCTTGGGTATTTCAATAAACTTCAATAAAAGCAAGCTATCACCTGCTCAGACCATAGAATTCATAGGCTGCCACATTGACAGTGCATCAAATAGCAAAACCTCCCCTGGCACAAGTCAAATCCTTAAGGTCTGTAGCTCTCCAAGTAATAAAATATACTCTGCCTGAAGAATGACTCATTAATTATGCAACTCTTAGAACTAATGGTCTCCTGTATAACGTCGGTTCCTTTAACCAGATATCACATGAGAGTTCTACAGTGGACACTAGCTATACAATGGTCACAAAAGCTCCATCCTCTTCACACCAGGATTCGCTTGACTCATGTCTGCAGAGATCATATCCAATGGTGGATTTCGTCCAAGACAGTTCTTGAGGGCAGACCCTTCCATCCCCTTACTGCCAAGGCCTCAGTCACCATAGGCACCTCCCCTGTAGTGTGGGGGGCTTATTTTCAAGGGAAGACAGTTCAAGGAACGTGGTCATCAATACAGGCCAAACTTCATATCAATGTCTTGGAGTTGAGGGTAGTCCTCCTAACATTACTGGCATTTCAGGACCTCCTACTCAAGGATATGATAGGACCCACTCGAACAACGTCAGTTATTTGGTATATCCGCAAACAAGATGGAACATGCTTGTACCCATTTTGCCAAGAAGCCATGAGAGTTTGGCAATGGGCGGTGTCTTCGAACCACTTTCTAGTAGCAATGCACATTCCTGAGATGCCCAATACTCTAGAGGACAAACTTTGCAGAACTATTCTATTGCTTCATAAGTGGTTTCTGAACAGAGCAATGACAACAGATATCTTCAGCCGCTTGGGGCCAACCTTGCTGCAACCTCTTTGTGTCATACCTCAACAACAAATGCAGCTTTGCCCTATGGACAGTCACTGAGAGATGCTCTAATCCATACTTGGCCCTTAGGTCTCCTTTATGCCTTTCTACCAATACCCCTCATTACAAAGTTCATTCAGAAAGCCATAGAGTGCAAGACCAAGGTAATCCTCATTGCCCTCTTCTGGCCTTGACAGGTATGGATCCCCTTTCTTTGACCTCATGTTCTGCACCCACCATGGGTTCTGGATCCCATTCTGGATCTCCTCAGTCACCCATTCGGCCTACCTCTACTGGATCTCAAGGCCCTAAAACTGACTGTATGGTTTCTCCAATTTTAAAAGTTGCCAGATATTTCAGGCTTTCTGTCATGGTAAGCCATATAATCTCTTCTTCTTAAAGGGTCACAACCAAGAAGATCTACAAAAGTAAATGGAAATTTTTTTTTTCTATCTTTAAAGGGGCTAGACCCTTTTTCAGCCCCTTTATCTAAGATTTTGGAGTTTCTATTGGAACTGTTTAAGGCTGGCTCTAGTTCTTCAAGAAATAAAGTCCAAATAACCACCATTTCAAATTTTCACATAGGGCATAGCGATACATCCATTGCTTCTTAAAGTGACCAAGGCCTTCCTTAGAGGACCAGTCTTATTGAGACCCACACTTCATGATCCGTTCCCTCCTTGGGTATTACAATTTTGTTCCAATCACTAACCCAAAAACCCTTTGAGCCCACAGCTTCAGTAGATCTAAAGTTTCTCTTATGGAAGACTATTTCCTTGGTTGCTATCACATCTACAGAATGTGTGTTGGAATTACAAGCACTTTCTTGCAATCCCCTATTTCTTATTTTTCACAAGATCAAATTGCCACTTAGAACACCCCCCTCATTTCTTCCTAAAGTAGCTTCAGAATCTAACTTGAACCAGCAGATTATTTTGCTAGTTTTCTTTCCAAACTTTGCTAACAAAGGGGAACATACTCTACACCTTGGATGTCCATAGGTACCTCAGGTTCTCATTTCATCATACTTCAGAAAATCAGACCAATTGTTCATATCCTTCTCCAAGACAAACTGTGGACAATCTGAGTCTAAAGTAACTCTATCAAAATGGCTAGTGGACTGTATTTCATTTGTTTATAAGTCAAAAGGTCTGTCCTTACAATCAAAGCTCGTTAACCACAACTTCAACAGCATTTGTAAAGAGTGCCTGTCAGTGAAATATGTTCTGAAATGACTTGGTCTTTAACTCATACCTTTGTATCTCATTATAACCTAAATGTGCAGTTTAGGATTCACACATCTTTCGGCTCTGTCATATGTCCCATATGCTGAATCAGACAAAAATAGACACTATCGGATACAAAGGTTATGTACCATGTTGTCTTATTTTCATCTGGTTCAACTCCTGTCCCTCCTTCCCCCTGCCAAATTGTCCCTTATCCTTTCTAGAGCTCAACCAGACCTTCTCTGAACCCTGTCTGATCTTTTGTACCTCTTATCTTATTTAGTGGTCTCTATTTTCCCCTTCTTTATTATTATCTGCATAATTATAACCAATTGAGGTCATCCAGCAAACTCAGTCTGAGGTAGTTCAGGCAGAAGAGGAGGATCATGGGTAGGGGAGGAGTCAGAGCTCCAAGATCCAATACTATGGTATAAGGCACAGAGGTCAGATCCAACCGGATTGACAACCCACATGTTGAACCAGATGAAAATAACACAACATGGATCTGTCAATATGGTAAGTGCACAACTTTTGTATTTGACCTATACGTAGATGTGGCCTCAGTGGACAAACTGCTACTTTGCAGTTGTGTACCCTGTATAGCCACTATGCTGTGCACTAATTTTTCCTGCAGGTATGGGCAGTTCCTGGGCCTGTGTGGACAGACAATGTCTGTGCTGCCCACTGGTGTGGACTGGCATGAAATCAGCTGATGAATGCCTGTGTGTGACAGACATCAGACAAGTCTTTTAACTGGTGTTTTCTGTCTGTATGAAAGTGCCCATGTTTTGCATTAATGTGTCTTATGTAGACAAACAGTAACTGGGTGGAGCACTGATTTGGTGTGTGAGGTCATATGTTATCTATACTGTGAACTGGTTAACCTGTGTGGATAAAAGGTACATGTGTTATGCACTGTTGCAGCCTGTGGTATGCACAGGTGTGACCTCCACTGACAAACAGGGCATGTGTTAAGCAATGGTGTTATGTATGTGAACAAACAAGTACCTCTGTATTGGACACATACGTGTCTTAGCACTGGTAAGGTCTGTATAGACTGTCAAATACATGTGATATGGTCCAATGAGATCTGTGTAGCCAGGCATTATATGTCTATGCTCAGCATGTGGACACATGGTACATATGTTCTGCATTGCCCTTTACGGTGAAATATTATCTGTACCTAAAAAGTGTGAAATTGCTTGCACAGTCTTGCTGTGCAATCATATAATGTAAAATGATTCTGGGACTTGAATTTTCAAGAAGTTAGGACCAGCAAAATGTAATTCATAGGTTCATAGGTGTGTACTAGGCTAAAGGCACTGGGGCCTTTACAAGCCTAGTCCACAGAAGTCCCCTGGCATTGTGCCGCCCGTCGTTAGTTCCCACTGCCTCTATCAAGTAGAACCACTGGAGTGATCCCCAGGGTGAACTTTCTATTTCCCATCCACTTATCAAGATTTCACTTGAAGAGCGCTAGTGAGGTGCTCTGCTTGACATGTATGGGAAGTCTATTCCAGAGCATGGGTAGTCTCTGGGTTATGAACATGTCCCTCCAGCATGTTCTGTTGATTGTGGTAATGAGGTTGAGGTCTCTGGAGCATGTGGTGTGGAGGGATTGGGATTTCTTTAGATGTAGCATTTCTAACAGAGTTGGGTCAGTTTGTAAGTCAAGCAGAGATCACCTCTTAGTAGACAATATGAGACAGAGAATAGCTGGAGTTTTTTGAGTCTGTGTGTAGGACATGTGTTTAAGGCCTAGAATCCTCTTTGTGAGGTACTTTTGTGGGCTCTCCAGCTGTTGCAGGTGTCTAGTGAGGTACATTCCAAATGGGGCATTATACTCTATGATTGGTCTAATGAGGGAAGAGTAGAGAGAAATTGTGACATCTTTCTTCTTGGATGCAAAACCCTTTGCAATGAGATGTGCCACATAGAAGGACTTTCTGACCACAGTAGCAATGTGGTGGTCAAAGGAGAGGATGCTGTCAATCTGTGTCCCCAGACCTCTCATAATGGCTTCAGTGTTCAGTGGGCTCCCCATCAATATGGTAATTAGTGGGAATTAGGTTTTTTCCAAAGGGGATGATGACACATTTTTTGGCATTAAGCTTAAGGCCATGGTTTCAACACCAGTCATTGGTCTCAGTGAGCCCTTTCTGTAGGATTTTTGCATCACTTGGGGAGTTAATAATGGCTCCCAGCTTGTAGTTGTCTGTGAATTTGGTAAGCCGGAGTCCCTCTGTGTTGGCCTGGACTTCTGAGAAGTAGATGCCAAACAGGAGAGGATCTAGGACTGATCCCTATGGGACTCCACTCATGACTGGTTGGCAGTCTGACTTGGGAGTCCGATACTTTCACACTGTGTGTTCTGTCTGTGAACCAATTTGCAACCCACCTAATGATATAGGGGTTGATGCCTAGTTTGGTGAGTTTATCAATAATTCCTGAGTGAGAAATGGTATCAAAGCCCTTGACCAGATCGAAATAGGCTATATGAACTGCCTTACCTTCATCCATCACTCTGGTGACTGACTCAAAGAAGTCAACCAGGTTGACCAGGCATGATCTACCTTTCACAAAACCAAACTGCGTGGGATCTAGAGTTTGAAGATTCCCTATATCCGTTTAATTAGGTCCATGATGATGCGCTCCATAGCCTTACATATCAGATTCTTCAGGCTAATAGGGTGATAATTTCCATGGTCTGTAGTCACTCCTCCTTTATGGAGAGGGATGACTGTAGCAGTGCACCATTTGGTAGAGACAAAGCTTGAGATGAGGCTGTGAGTGAACAGAGCACACAGATGTGGTGCCAGTTCACTTTGTAATTCATGTAGAACACAGCCAGGGATACTGTCGGGTGCCATGGAAGCTGTATTCTTGGCCTTAGACAATGCAGCTTTAACCTGTGCTGAAGTTATGCAGGGTGCCTGGCATTCTTCTGGTATTGAGATTGGTCCTTTAAGGGGGGAGAGAGGGTTAAAGTTGGCACTGAATCTGCCGGCCAGTATGTTGGCAATATCTGTTGGCTCAGTACAGAAGGTACCAATGTGCAGTAACACAGAGCAAATCTGGGTATTGCCATGGAGATTCTTGATATAACTATAGAAGGCTTTGTGGTTGTTTTTAGTGTCTGCCACAATTCTGCCTTCATAGCTGGCTTTGGAGGTTTTGATGAGGGATCTCAACTTTTTGTTGAGGCTAATAAGGGAATTTTTCCAGTCTTGGGACTTCACCTTTTTCTGCACAGTTTCTTCCTTCTGTTGTAGAGTTTATTAATGCCAGGAGACCACCAGACTGGCTTCCTTTTTTTGGAGGAGAGTGTCTTGGTTCTGATGGGTATGGCTAGTTCCATGCATTTATGTACGTGTTCGTACAGTGCATTGGTGTATGATTCAGCAGTCATGCATCTATTTTCCATTGGCATGGGTGCCATGAAGTTAGCCACCTCTGCTTATAGGAGTCCAAAGTCAGCTATGGAGATTTTTTCATGGTGGATACCTTTGCGGGGGGTGTGGGTGAGATGTGGTTTTCCATGGTGATTAGTTTGTGGTTGGATCTAACCAGGGAGGAATTGACTATTGATGTAGAGCAATGGATGCCCATGTTGGTAATAACCAGGTCAAGGATGTTGCGTCCTCTAGTGGGGGTAAGAATGAGCTGGTCCAGGGCATTGGAAATGATGAATTCCAGGAAGTGTTGCGCCAGTGTATTGGTGTTTGAGTAGTTTCCCAGTTGATGGAGGGGTAGTTGAAGTCTCCTAGTATGGAAGGGTTGGGTTGGACCTTGATAGATTCCAGGGTGCTTAGGAATGTGGAGTGAGAGTCTAGGGATATGGTTGGGGACCTATAGCAGGCTATGACCTGGATCGCAGTCTTGCCTAATGTTAGTTGTACCTGAAGTATCGCAGATGCATTATACTGGGCTACTAGTCTGGAGGTGTGCATATCTTTATGAATATGGAGACACCACTGCCTTTGGAGCTTTGGTCCATGTTTTGGGGCCAAAAGGTGTGGAAGGGGTTATAGCCTGGTAGCACAGGGGTGCTTTCTGCTGCTTTAAACCAGGTTTCAGTTACAGCACAAATATCAGTGTTCTCCATTTTGAGGAGTGCTTCGAGGGAGTGCATTTGAGATTTAGACTTCTACCATTGAGCAGCATGACCATCAGACTGCATTTATTTATAGCTATTACGGTGGTAATTTGGTCTTTGGAACACCGCCTAAAAAGGGCACTATATTGGTGGCAAGATCCTTAGCCAGTACCCAGAAACCCAGGGGTGACAGGTGCAGGCCATCTCTGGCAAAGCATTGAGGTCTGTCAATCATGTCATCCCAAGCAGACAGACACTGGATCCCCTTAGAATGACACCAGAAATGTAGCTAATTGTTGAAGTTAGTCATGTTTTTGTTTGTACTGTGGTATCATTCCGGGTGATGGTAGGATACTGCTCAGGGCTAGTGTCATACCTGCCTGGGCCACATAATCCAAGAGCTCCACCAAGTCTCTTTTCATGTAGTCCAGGGAGGTGCATTTGAGGTCATTCACACCCACATGGACAATGACAGAGTCATACTTGTACTTGTTGTGGAGTGACCTGAGTGCATGTGTTTTGTGTCGGATTCTGGCACCTGATAGCTGACTGTTACCATCTCCTTATTCAACTTAGTGAGTGGGACATCTGTGTGCCTCACTACTGACTCACCTATGATTAGTGTATTGAGCAAGGTGTTTAGCCTTAGGGGCTTAGGTTGAGGGGCACACTGTGGAGGTGAGCTATGTGTCCTTTGGTTTGTGCTGGGTTGTGGTCGAGTGCATTTCTGTCTTGGAGGTCTCTGCTGTTTGGGTAAATTTCTACTGAGTGCCTCTGAGAAGGTAGGTGTGTGGTTTATGTTTTTATGTGAGAGCTGTGATAGTGGGCATTCTGGAGGGCTATGTGTTCCATATGGTGTGGTGCAGGTGTTGACCTTCTCCTCTTGACCAGCTAATCCAGTCTTGGCTGGAAAGTGCATAGCTTCCAGTTTGGTGATATAAATGCATCTCTCACAAGTCTGAGTGTTGGGAGGTAAGAGGAGAGGGTTGTCTGTGTACATGAGGCAGTTGCTACTCTGCCTCCGAATGCCCAAGTGCACCAGGTTAATAGGAGAAATCACAGGGAACTGCCCTGTAATCATGCCGGCAGGGGTGGTCATAACTACTAAGTACTGGAGCTAGTTCCGTGAAAAACAACTAGTGCTGATGGCTCTTAGGTGTGCTATAATAATTGCTACAAAAAATTGTTGAAGTGCAAGGTGATTAGGCTATTTGAAATGCAAGACAGAAAGAACTAGCAAGATCTAAGGGAAAAACTGAAGACCAGACTTTCTGGCACCAGTAATAGTTTACCTCAGCTCGGCACCACTGAGTGGAGCTTAAACAAGAGCAGACCCATGAAAACATGGGCTTTTAAACCACAAAGTTGAAAGAGATGAAAAACCGCCCAAACGTTTAATAAACTACAATTTCTGGGCCAGAAACCACTTCTCTTGTGGTAGGTAGGCTACCTAGTGCTTACCACTCCCACTGATAAGCTAGAAGGCTTTCCTCCAATACAGAAAAGCTTGGGGGCTCAGAAGCTTGCAAACAGTCCTGGATTCAGCAAATCTGTATCAGGACTAGACTAGTTATAGGAAAAGTGGGAAACAAGTGCAAATGCAAGCTTTTAAACCAGAAAGTTGAAGGGGATGGAAAAACTGCCCAAACGGCCACTAAACTACAATTTCTGGGCCAGAAACCACTCCTCTTGTGGTAGATAGGCTACCTAGTGCTTACCACTCCCACTGATAAGCTAGAAGGCTTCCCTCCAACACAGAAAGGCTTGGGGGGCTCAGAAGCTTACAAACAGTCCTGGATACAGCAAATCTGTATCTGGACTGCACTAGTTACAGAAAAGGTGCGAAACAAGCTTGGAACTTTTTTTTTTTACAGAAAAGCAGGTAAATCAGCAGTAAAACAATTCAAATGCAGTGCAAGTTAGTACACAAGTGTGTAGCAATATTAAAGCAAATACAGTTTAAATAAATGCAATTAAATTAAAAAATGACTAAAACAAGAAGGCTGTAAATTAGGAAAAAATCAAAATGGAGGCACTTAGAGTATCAGAAAACAATGCCACCAAATATATAAATAATTCAGTCAAGCAAAAATTAAGACAGTGCAGAACTCTGAAGAGTTAAAAAGTGCTAAAAAATATACTTATCAGCTCTACATTTCCAGATTGTTTGAGAAGCATACTCAGTCAGAACACAAGGCGATTCTAGCAAAGTGTTTTTTTAATAAAGTAAAAAGGGAGAAAGGAGGAACAGAATATACAGTAATTCAAGGTTAAGAAACTAAGTGGGTTGGCCTTCTCGAATGTTCTCTCTGTATTAGGTAGAATGAGCTAATGACACTAGACTGGGAGGAGTGTCCCAGATCAAATTTACAGTAGGGGCAGGCAACTGCAAAGCCACCATGTATAAGAACAAGACACCAGCAGGGAGGGAGGGTAGAGAACTATACTACAGCTACTAGCTACTCACAAATGGAAAATACAACTCTCAGTATGAAAAAGCAGTTTACAGTTAAGTAATTCAGTAAAAATGCAATTACAGTAATGAAACACTATCTAGCAATGAAAAATACAGTTAAAACAGTATAAAACAGTACACAAATGCAGTGAAACAGTAAAAAAGCTTTATAACAGTGCAACATTTAGTAGGTTAGCTGTATAGTACAATTATAAGCAGTAAGAAGTGCAATTCAATTAAATAAATGTAAGAAATAACTTATTCTGCTCTTGGAGTCATAGGGAATTTCTGCTTTGTCTCAGTGATGAATCACCACTCCATATCCTGGTAAAAACAAACACCCCCCCTGCAGACACAGAGTTTAAGTACCAGAAAAGATGGAAGAATCTAGAATTCCTACCCAGTCCTGCTAGCCCCTGCCCTTTCAACCAATCACTCGTGCTAGAGAAGGTCAGGCAACCCTGTTACTCTCACTTACAGAGAAGACAAGACACTATCAGCAGAAGAGGGCTGCCAGAAACACAGGAGACTCAACAAAGAAAACAACAAGGCCTGTATAACAGCAGACCTCTATCCAGACTATGCTACCTGACTAGAACACAGAAACCTCACAAAAAATGCACAGAAAAGCACAGATAGAGCACTCACAAACAGAAAATACAACTCTCAGTAAGAAAAAGCAGTTTACATAAGTAATTCAGTAAAATGCAATTACAATAATGAAACACTATCTAGCAATGAAAAATACAGTTAAAACAGTATAAACAGTACATAAATGCAGTGAAACAGTAAAAAAAGCTTTATAACAGTGCGTAGTAGATTAGCTGTATAGTTCAATTATAAGCATTAAGAAGTGCAATTCAATGAAATAAATGTAAGAAATAACTTATTCTGCTCTTGGAGTCTTAGGGAATTTTTGCTTTGTCCCAATGATGAATCACCACTCCACAGCCTGGTAAAAACATGGAATTACATTTTGTTGAAAGGAGGACAGACTGTAGCTAATATAAGCTGTGAGGACAGAAAATAACTGTTGTGCTTTGCTGTGACCTTTCTGGAAATACAGTATCAATGTTGTGCACTAATGTGGCCATTGCATACCATGGTAATGCCTATGTAGATTATTTACTTGTGTTGCATTGCTATGATCTGTGTGGGCAATAATTTCCTGTGTTATATACTGGTAAGGCCAGTGTTAAAGTATACTGCTTATGTTGGGTTCAGGTATAATCTGTGTGGATGTGCGTGGGTTATACTATCCTGTGTTGTGTCCTGTGGGGAATATAAGGCTGTCCTAGCACTGGTAAGTTCTGTGTGGACTGTCAAGTACATATGCTAAGTTCCACTGAGACTTGTGTAGACAGACACTATATGTCTTTGCTCAGTATGTATAGATATGGTACATATGCTCTGCATTTCCCTTTATGGTGAGATATTATCTGAGTGGTCTTTATGGACAGTCTTTTGCTATGTTCTGCAGTTGTGTATGCTATTTGGGCAGAGAATACTCATGTTATTCAGTGGTCAAGCCTATATAGACCGACTGTACTTTCATTGTCATTGGTGTGACTTATGTAGATAGATAGTACCTTTGCAGTGGTAAGGCATATATGGAGATACTGTAACTGTGCTCCAAACAGATTGTTGTTGTGTGGCATGGGCTGTGCAGGTAGGCAGTACTTGTGACATACAATCATAAAGTCATTGTGGATAGAGTTCCCATTTGCTGCTGGAAGAATGGCACATAGGCAGAGCATTGACAAGGCCTTAGTGGGCAGACACTACTCTTGATGGGCACTGGTGTGACCTGTGTGGCTGGACATTGACTTTATTATGTACTAGTGTGGCCTATGTGGATAGGCAATACCTTTATATTGGTAAGGCTTATGAAGACAAATACCACCTATATGGTGTACATATGAGACCTGTGTTGTCAGACATTTGTCATGTTCTACTGTGCAATGGTAAATTGTTTGTGAACAGATACTACCTATGCTGTGAATTGGGGTGGCCAGTGTGAACAGACAGTACCTGTATTCTCTTCTGCTGCGGTCTATGACATGCAGTATTTATGTTTTAACATGTGTGCATACACAGTACCTGAACACCAGTGAGTACAGTGTGAACATGTAGGACCTTTGCAGCATATGGTTATTTCCTTTATGAACAAGCAGTCATGCTATCTACTGCCGTGACAGATATGACATTAAGTGACCCATGTGAACATACAGTGTACACCTTTCTGACTTCTGTGAACGTGGAATACCTCTGTTGTATACTGCCATGGCCAGTATATATAGATCATGCCTGTGCTGTGATTATTGCTAAGGTCTGTGACGACATTTTCCATTTTTTTGGTTCCCAACTTCATATTGAAGGGTGCCAATTGGGGAATTGCCCAAGGTGCTAGTTGACCTTGCTATAGCTTTGTGGTAAGGCCTGCACTGAAATACCTTACCTGTACTGTGCAGTGCACGTAAGCTTTCTGAGCAGTCATTTGCTGTGTTATTTACTGGTGTGGTGTCTGTGAGCATGCAAAACCTGGACTGTGTTGTGTTGCACACTATTGTAGTCTTTATAAACAGACCATACTGTGAACACATACCTGTGTTGTGTACTGTTATGATATAAATGGACAGACACTACATTCACTGATCCCTGTTGTGGACTGCATGGGCATACAATACATGTGTTGTATACTGATGAGTCCTGAATGAACAGTCCATAACTGTGATGTGCTGTGCAAGGATAAATAATGTCTGTGTTGTGCCATAGTACCTTTAATGCATATTCATGTGGCCTATGTTGGCATATAGAACCTGCACACTATTGTGGCCTCTGTGAAAAAATGACAGCTATGCTGTTTCCTGTTGTTGCCTTTCTGAACATACAGAACTTGTACCATACACTTCTGTGGACTGACTTTACCTGCGCATTGCACTAGTGTAGCCTGTGCTGACAGATTTTACCTACACTTTGCAGTAGTGGGGTCTCTATTGACAAAGAGTGCATGTGAAGTACAGTGGTGTGACTTCTGCAGACTAGTGGTTTATTTATTCTGCAGTGATGTTGTCTGCATAGATAGTACTTGTGTTCTGCACTGTCTTAGATGTCCTGATGATCCTCTTCATGCTGTCTTTTCCAATTGTCACCAGTCTTGCTTCTGTACACTGTGGTCTGTAGCCCCCATATAATGCTATTTGTGGGTTGCCTGTGAACTGTATTCTGAGTTTGTGTGGTACAGTGTGCCAACCATTTAGTTATTTATCTATTTATTTGACATTTGATTACCAGGAAAGTCTGAATGGGAAAGAAACCCATTTTCAGTGGAGGCCCAGGTAGAAAAGCGCCAATACAGAGAAAGAAAGAAAAAATAATGCTCTGATGTTAATCTTCATTCATTCATGATGGACAGATGGGTTTTGGTTCCGTCCTTGGAAGCAACTTGGCTGATATACAAGCTCGTGCCAGCCAGAAATTCTTGAGCTGAGGTTACCCATAGTGCCCCTCTCCTCGTCTTCTCAGATCTCATTTGCCACGTAGAGTTTCAAGACGCATCAGTCCAGCTCTCAAGCTAAGTGTTCTGTTTTTTTCTCAATATTTTGAAATGTAGCCTTAATCTGTAATCCTTCCTTTTCTTCGTCGTTTATAGTTACAGATAATTCCCTTTCTGTGTGAGTGAATTTTTCTCCCTTTTTACCTTGTTGGTATTTCTTTGTACCATTGTTGTACAGGCCCCTCCCTTCCTTTAGCTTTTGGTATTCTAAATACCATCATTGGTATTTTCTTATTTCTTTCCCTTTACCCTTTGGGTATTTTTCTATTTACTATTGTTGGCAAATTACAAAAAAAAAAAATCTTTCTTTCTTTTATGTGCATGCGTGTGTATCCCTAGTTTGTGTAACAGGATATTCATTGTTGTTCTTTAATTGATGTTTCATTGTTCTTATTTGTATTCTTGATAATGGCTGACAAGAAGGGCACTACTGGATTTAAACAGTGTGACAAATGTGGCAGGAAGATGCCAAACTCTGATGGGCATCTCTCCTGCATCTATTGCCTAGGAGTACCTCATTTGAAGATTCAACATCCATGTGAGCTCTGTAAGGGCTTTAGTGCCCACAGCTTAACTGAGTGCAAAAACAAACTAATCTTAAAGGGTCTCTTGAAAAAACCTTTCTCACAGGCTTTATCTGAGGCAGAGGTTTCAACCCCCTCCTAAAAAAGACATGAAGAAGAACCATTCAGTTCCATCATCTCCGCAGTCCCAGGATCCAAAAACTACTAAGACCCAGGTTCATACGGAACTGAAAACTAAAGATGCCAAGATGACTCCGACACCTGCCTTGGCACCGGAGCCTAAAACTCCATCCACAGTGGCGTCCTTCATTACTGAACTGACAACCACTATTCCCACGGTACCAATACCTTCCACAGAACCACAGACCCTCTCGGCACCAACAATAACTTCTCCCTTAAAACTGGTCACCCCCCCCCCCCAATCACAACCTTCTGGTCTTCCAACCACGGTACCGAAGGTCGAGACTCTAGCCAGGACCCGATATTCCCCGTCCATTAACCCTTTTGTTGGACAGCAGCTAAGTCCATTCCTTGACCGACCTGAACCTCCATTGAGGATGTCAGCCCATTCCACCAGGAACCTTTTGCATCTCAATGTAGTGAGATTTGTGGATCAGCTCCTAGCAATCAGAGGCATCCCAACTCCATCTAGGACCTCCCTCCCACCCACCTGGAGTTGAAGGTGTTTCTCCACAGACTCCAACCTATATTTCTCCAACCTCCCATAGGACTTGGAACCCTTGATGCTGATGCCTATCCCAGTGCTAGCTTCTTTGGTTCCACTGGTAGATCTTACCGTGGTTTTGGAACCTACCCTGTGGACCATGGCTTAGTCAGAGCTGACCCACCCTCAAGCCAATGACTGGTCTGTCAGCACCCTGATCCCTAGTATGGTGCCAATTTTTTTCTATGGTGCCGTCTACGGTTCTTGTTGCTTTGACAGCTCTGAGTCCTTTCATGGTTCCTTCCCTGGAGGCAGGTTCATCAGAGTGGGGTGTGACCCCAGTTCCGAGGTTGTCTCTCTCTGTTCCAGTCTCTCATCCCTCTTCGGGCGGGCCTGCCTTTCAGGTTATGGACAGGGCACTCACCTCAGCAGGTTCACAGTTGGCTCCTTCAGCGCCAGAATGTCATATATTCATGTCCTCTGGTTTGCAGCTGCCACAGCCCACTACTTTGGGATATTAGGCACGGGAGCAGCAAGATACCCTACCAACGAGCACCTTCTCTTCAGAGTTCTCTACAGACCTTCCTCCTGAAGAGCCACCATGTAAGAGATCATGCAAGAGGAAGCACATTGATTATCCTGAGGAATGTCTCACTGAAAATACAGATTATGATGGGGGGGAAGGGTCCCCACAGTCACCCCCTGAGTATGTCTCCATTGGAGACATACTGGAGATCTTGAAACAGAGGGGTGACTGGAAGTCCACTAACCCTTCCTCGGAGAAATCTGTATTCTTGCAGGCTTTCTGTGTCTGACCTTCTACTTCCTGGGTGACCCCACCTGCAGATGAGTTAGTCAAGCTCATCGTGCAGTGTGCCTGGAAGACCCCTAACACAGTTGAACCAATCCCCTGGAGAGCGGACAAAATACTCTCCCCTCCAGAGGATCACCCCCATTGGTCCAAAGGCTTGGTAGTAGATACTATGGTGGTGGCTGTGGCCACAAGGAAAGAACTTGCAGAGGAGAGTCCTGCTGTTTATCCTCCAAACAGGGAGTCTCGGACAATGGACAGACTAGGGAAGCGGGTTTATCCTTCAATGACCTTTGCCATATGCTCGTTGAATTACTTGGCACATTTTACTCGTCTCCAAAGGGACCTGATCACAAAACTCTCAGGAACCTTAGCAGGAGCAGTGTCTGATGAGGTACGTGACAATGTTGCCTCACAGTGTGCCACCCTGGAATCCATATCTAACTCATCCATGTGGTTGATTGCACATACAACTGAAGGGGTGGCCAGAGCAGCGGGTGCAGACGTTGTTATGAGAAGTTATGCCTGTATGTGGTTGTGTGACTTTGCAGACCCTTTCAAGTCTTCCTTTGCCAATGCTTCCATTGATCCTTCCTCTCTCTTTGGTCCAAAAGTCAAAGACACACTAGCCAGGTGTGAGAAGAACTGCAAGACCATATCTGTTGTGGGCGTACATTTTTCCATCCTACACTAGAAATCAGAGAAGTGGAAAGATGTGGTTCAAGAAATCCCGAGGGTCTTTCTGTGACACACGTGGTAAGTTTTCTCCCTGCGGAGAGGGGGGAACTCATCAGGAAGATTCCCCCCTGAGGCAGAGGGGGTCCACATAACCAGGGGTCCAGAGATTCCTTTTTTGGACAGCCCTACCAGCACTCCTAAAGAGCAGTCTGATTGCTTGCCATTGAAAGCAGTCAAGGGATGATTCTCTCTGCACCACTTAGCCTGGCATTCAATAACAACAGATTCCTGGGTGCAGACGATAATTGCCAGAGGTTATCACATCCCCTTCAATCTTTACCCGAGGCCACAAAGGCAAATCCATGACAATCCACCCAGTCAGAGGGATGAAGCAACACAAGAAATTCAAAAGCTGCTCCAAAAAAAGAGTCATCCAAACAGTTCCACCAGACCAGATAGAATCTGGATTTTACTCAAGGTTCTTTTTAGTGCCAGAAAAGACAGGGGACTGGAGACCAGTTTTGGACATCAGCATACTAAACAAGTTTGTCAGACAGTACAACTTCTGGATGGTCAGGATTCAGTCTATCATCCTGTTTCTGGAAAAAGACAACTGGATGTGCTCGATGGATCTCCAGGATGCATATTACCATATAAAAATGGACAAACACTTCAGAAGATATCTCTGCTTCTGGCTGGGAGCCAATCACTACAAATTTCGAGCACTGCCCTTTGGTCTCTCCATAGCCCCAGAATGTTCACCAAATGTATGGTAGTAGTAACAGCTCACTTGAGACTGCAAGGATTCCGGGTGTTTCCATATCTAGATGATTGGCTCCTTACCACCCCACCAAGCATCTACTGCTTCTCGCCTTGCACTACAGCCTACAGCTAGCATGACTCTTAGGAATCTCAATAAACAAAGAGAAGTTGGAACTAGTACCTACTCAAAGCCTAGTATTCAGAGGAGCAACATTCAACAAGAGGTCTTGCCTTGTCGCTCTTTCTCTTCACAAGCTTCACAGACTAAGATCTTAACTCCAAGTGATAGTCTCTCAGGACAATGTCCCAGCTCATTCAGTCCTATAATGACTAGGATCAATGGCAGCAATGATTACTGTAGTTCCCCTAGCAAGACTCCATATGACATTACTACAATGGCTCCTAGCATCACAGTGGTCCCTATTAACATATCCTGTGTCTCACCCAATCCGCATAATGAACCGCTGCAAGCAGGATCTGAATTAGTGGATGAAGCCAAAAATGGAACTATGGAGTCGTCCCTTCTCACCCTCTCAGCCCAAGACCATTGTGACCACAGATGCACCCCTAATGGGGTGGGGGGAGTATTTTCAGGGGAAAACAGTCCAAGGCACTTGGTCCCCCTTAGAGGTAAATTTGCATGTCAGTCATCTGGTATATCAACAAATGGGGGAACCAGATCCTACCTCGTTGTGTTGAGATGTCATGAGAGTATGGCAATGGGCAAAAGCCTCCAACCACTTTCTGGTAGCAATGCACATTCTTGGGGACTCCAACGTGATTGCAGACAAACTGAGCAGATGCATTCTATTGCCTCACGAGTGGTCTCTCAATCCTAAAGTAGTGACAGCGATTTTTTGTCACTAAGGTCAGCCTTGCTGCAATCTATTCGCATCTCCCACCAACCACAAATGCAGCAGCTACTTTGCCCTAATCCCCCCTCAGGAGAGTCCCTGAGGGATGTTCTAGTACACGATTGGCCCCTAGGACTGCTTTATGCCTTCACTCCCTTTCCTCTGATTCCACAGTTTCTAAAGAAAGCACTTTGGTCGAGAACCAAAGTAATCCTCATTGTACCCTATTGGCCCTGACAAGTCTGGTTTCCTTTCCTTTGGCCTCACCTGGTTCATCGCCCATGGTCTCTGGATCCAACTCCAGGATTACTGTCACAACTACAGAGGTTGATCCACCCAAAACTATCGTGCCTCAAGCTGACAGCTTGGTACCTCCACTTCTGCTAATTGCCAGGCAAAATAACCTATCTTTTCCTGTACGAAAAATACTTCTGGCTTCCCATAAACTGTCCACCAGGAAACTTTATTATAGTAAATGAAACAGATTTGTGTTTTGGTCTTGAGAAATGGACTGGACCCCTTTCTATCTTCCATTAATTCAGTGTTGGAGTATTTATCAACGTCACTACATTCAGGAGCTTCAGCTTCTATGATCCGTGTCCATTTAGCAGCTATCTCAGTCTTCCATAGTGGTTTCCAAGATTCCTCTTTAATATCTCACCGTCTGTGTAAAACTTTCTTGAAAGGAGTCATGTATATAAAAGAGCCCATTAAACTTTGGAATTTGACACTGGTCCTACAGACTTTGACACATCATCCCTTTGAGCCAGCTGCCACTTGTGATATAAAATTCTTGTGTTGAAAGACTTTATTCTTGGTAGCCATTACCTTGGCGAGAAGAATATCAGACCATGTCCACAAATTGTCCTTACATAGTTTGCCACAAAGACAGAGTATCTCTTTGGCGTAATCCCTGCTTTCTACCCAAGGTTGTCTCAGAGCCAAATATTAATCAATCCATCGACCTGCCAGTCTTCTTCCCAAACTTTTCTAATGAAGGAGAATATTGTTTGCAGTTACTGGATGTACATAGACAATTATGTTTCTAATTAGAAAGGACAAAATCTTTCCAAAAATCTGACCAATAGTTCCTGTCTTTTTAGGACCCAAGTTAGGAAAATCAGTTTCCAAAGTCACTTTGGTGAAATGGCTGAAAGACTGATTCTCCTTTGTCTAGCAACAAAATCAAATGCGTTTAACAACTAAACTCAAGGTGCATTCAACCAGATCAGTTGTTACTTTGGTGGCTTTTCATTCCAGAGCTTCTATGGATGACATTTGCGCAGCAGCCACTTGGGCAACCCCTCATACCTTTATCACTCATTACAAATTGGAAATGGTCTCCAGGGGCAGAGCATCTTTTGGCTCAATGGTGCTCAGGAATATCCTTCCATAGGGCCTCCCAGGACACAAAGTAGCTAAGGACTCTATCCCATCTGTCATAAATGAATGAAGGTTAACAACATCAGATAAAGAAGTTATGTTCTTACCATAACATTCCATCTGTGTTGTTGATCTTCATTCATTCATGACATCCCACCCTCATACCCTGTCCAAAAGACTCCCGGAGGTTCAGATTCGGTCCTGGTTACATGATAGGGCATTTGCACAGACAAAGCCTCCACATTTTTATCCTTACAGGCAAACTCGATCTGAGGAGATGAGGAGAGGGGCACTATAGGTAACCTTAACTCAAGTGTTACTGGCTGGCATGAGCTTGTATATCATCCGAGTCAGTTCCGAGGATGGAACCGAAACCCATCTGACCGTCATGAATGAATGAATGAAGATCAACAACATAGATGGAATGTTATGGTAAGAACATAACTTTTTTTTTTTTTTTTTTTACAAAATTGACAACAAAAGGAAAAGCAAAAAAAGCCAAATTAACAAATAATGCCCAAAGTGTCTATATATATATATATATATATATATATATATATATATATATATATATATTGGAAAAAAACAAACATTTCTAAAAATATGTAACAAAATCTTAAAGTTTACAATGGGTATTTTTCTGTGGGTTGAGGTTGCATGAGGAAATAATGACCTAAATAGATAATTGGGTAATAGAAAAGAATTATATAAATAGTCAGGATAATTGGGTTAGTGCAGAGATCTTTAGTTATTGACAGAAGTGACAGAGAACTGTAATTGAGGCTGGAGATAAGGGAGGTGGAGAATACAGGGAGTGTTGGGAAGAATGGAAGGATGAGCATAAGAGGGAGATAAGAAATTAAAATAAAGATTCATATGTGACACAACCACCCATATCTCTCAATTGTCCTTGATTTATCAGAACATCCCTAAGTTTGTTGCATATTTTTGCCATGTCCCTTGCTTTCTGGTAAATCACTACTGATTACAGTCAATAATGCCATACTTTAAGAGTTTCATAGTTCCTGTTGTTTTGAAAATGCATGTTGAAGCAAAATCTGTTATTCTCTTAACATTTTTACATGAATTAGAGTAATATTTAAAAAAAGAAAATTCTCTGATTTTAGTCATTTATGAAGCCAGCGTCTTCATGTTTCCTATTTGAACTAGAAGTGCGCTTCAGGGCTAACACCCTGAGTTGATAGCATTCCAGCTTAAGCCATGAGTATTCTTCACTGCTACGAACTGTAGCTGTGAACATACTTCATTGCTTTTAGTCCAATCTGTGGTTCTGCTTCAGAGTTACTGACCTAAGTTATGTGTGTTTTAGTGCTAACAAACTTAGTCACAAGGGGGCTTAAGGGCTATCTGCATGAGCCATAAGTATACCTTGGTGCTCCCAACCTGAACTGGTAGTGTGCCCCAGTGCTTGTATACATGGAAGTGTGCTTTAGTGGTTCTAGCCCACTGAGTAAGAGCATCTTAATGCTATGGTTCTGTGTGTGTGTGTGTCTGTGTGTGTGTGTCTGTGTGATGAGATGTGAAAGTGCTTCGATGCTATTGACTTGATACAAGAGTGTTTCAGTGCAACCTGAGCTATTAGTGTGTCCAGTGTTTCCAGACTTAGCCAGGAGTGTTCCTTAGGGATTCTAGCCTAAGTCACTCTTAATACAATGGATCTATGGTGTATGTGTGTGTGTGTGTGTGTGTGTGTGTGTGTGTGTGTGTGTGTGTGTGTGTGTGTGTGTGTGTGTGTGTGTTACCAAACTGAGATGTAAATGTGTTTCAGTGCTATTGAGTTGATATGACAGTGTTTCAGTGTAACCAACCTGAACTGTGAATGTCTTTCACTGTAACCAAACTGAACTGTGAATGTGTTTCAGTGTAACCAAACTGAGCACTGAGTGTGTTTCAGTGTAACAAACATGAGTTGTGAGTATGTTTCACTGCAATCAGCCTGAGCTGCATAAGCATCAGTGCTACCAACCTAAGCAATGACTGTGCTTCAGTATTATGTAATGAGGTGTTCTTTTATTTAAGAGCCTGTTGCTGTGAGTAACTGCCTTTTGTTATATAGGTGTTTGTAGCAGACAGATGTTGGTATCTGAAGTGTAATTCTGAATGTCTGTTATTTTTGCTGTAGCATTTATTTATCAGTGGATATTCAACCACAAGACTTCAATGGCTAAGATCCTTGTCATCTGTTTTCCCACAAATAAACCCTTCAGAATTGATCATAAGAACCAAATTACAAGATAGTAATGAATAAAGTGAACTACAAATTATACTACATTAGTCATTAAAAATCAGAACTTCTTGTTATTACCTGCCAAGGATAAAAGTCAGAAATGTCGGTGCATGTTCCATTAATGAATGGCCCTTTTCCAGGCTGACAAGTATAAAGGTCATTCAGGGCTTGTGCAAAAGCATAAACTGAATGGAAAACATTGTATGTGATTCTCAAATTGGAGACATCAGTATAAATATTCTTTAATGCTTCCAGGCTCTCTTTGCCTGAGCACAGTTTCTTGTCCATCTCTTTCCTGTCAGTATCTGGTCCAGGCCATCTACAGTTGAAGGCTGTCTCCCAAAACTGTTGTATAAAAATGTCTTCAGGAGATGTGCTTGGATGAATTCCATACAGAAAATCTTTAAATCCATGAATGTCTCCTCTGGGAACTGCAAACCCAAGAGTGCCACCCAATATACCCCAGAACTTGGGTTTTGCAAGGCTTAAAGATGTAGACCAACCATCAGTAGCAATCCATATCTTCCCACTGATATCCTTCTGTGAAATTTCTTCTATCACTGTACTTAAGTAGTTGTCAGAGTAGATGACCACAATGACATGTGCCAAGGAGTTCTGAATGATATTTATTATGTGATTAATTGTTTCCTTAGCAAAGTATATGGGAACAATCTCTTCAAAAGCAGCACATGCACCTACTGTATCCATGTCTTTCTTCAGGCTCTGGGAACCTGCCTGGCCATAGTCATCTCCCTGTGCTAGTATTCCCACCCATGTCCAGCCAAATGATGCAAGTAATTGGGCAATACCCTGGGTCTGAGAAACATCACTGGGGATGGTGCGGAAGAAGGATGGGAACTGTTTTCTGTCACTTAGGTAAGGGACTGTTGAAATATAACTGATCTAGGAAAAATAAAATAAAAAGCACAATACGGTGAAAAATACATTTCTTTAGAGCAGATTTCCTGTTAAAACTTTTTATTCCATATTTAACATTACTACATCAAAGCTTATTTTATACTAAACTCTGCTGAATACGTTTTACTGTAGTATAGCTTTTGAGCATGCCATGCTTTCATTGCCTTAGGCAACACCAATTGTAATATATTTCTGCATTTTACTTATTTCTGTTGCTATAGTCACAAGGGTTCTGTTGCTATAGTCACAAGGGTTCAACTTTACGTCTTTAATGTTTTAATTATTCATTAATCAGTTAATGAGTGGGCCTTGGGACCTTTTTCAGTCATAGCTCATCTCAAAGGCTTAGAGAGTACAGAGAAGTGTTGAATTATACAAAATAAAAGACTTAAGATCCTCTTTTACATAACAGTAAAACTAGAACAGTCATTTTTCAATTTCTGTAAAGTATCTGTGGGGTGCATTTAATAGGACAGACATATAATTAATACAGAGAGTTTGGTTGAGGCTTAAATATAAATGTGATTATGCTGTTCATCCACATCAGCTGTTGGGATATCACCACAAGCTAGATCTGGTTTAGCAAACTGATTGCTCTCCAAGCACTCAAGCTCTTTCCCTACTCTCATAATACACCTGTTCCCATTCATCCTTGGATCTCATTTACTGCTTCTGTTAATTGGATGAATCTCCACAGCACTTGGATCAGATAAATCTTCAATTTTTTTATGTATTTGACATGCAAGTTCTGTCATGATTTTTTACTACTAGTTAATTCTTTGCTCTTAGTACAAGTATTTAAAAAATTAAAAGCTTCTTTTTCTCCTTACTGTTCTTGTGACTAGATGTGTAGGCATAATCATTGCTATGCTCTTTTTGGTTCTTCAAGCTATATTTTCTACGTATACTGTCATTACTTCTTTACCTTGGTGTTATTTGTATTTTAGTTGTAACCTTACCTAAATATTGCTGTTGTCTACTATAGTGTTTTTGCTTAGTGTAGTAATCCATTGGATAAGGGCTTCAGAAAATGTGCCTGTCATGGGCACAAAATTCTATCCCAAGACACCTATAAATGATGTGTGGCACATCTGGGGCTGGATAATCTCTCTGTCCCCTGTAGTACTTGCAAGTGCTTCAGCCCTTGTCCTCCTCAGGAGTGTAGAAACAAATTGGTACTGGAAGGTATCCTTCCTTCTTTTCAGGTCACAGACATAGAAAAAGACAAGGACAAAGGCAAACATAGACAGGAGGAAAAGGAAAGGAGGATGACGAAACCAGGGAAGGTAAAAGCTTGGGCTTCTCTTGTCACCAAAAGTTCCTCTGCAAGATCTCCCCAGGAGGCCTCATGTCTGATGACTTTGGGGCCATCTATGCCTCTGGTGCTGGAGACTTTCCTCATTGAACCAGACATTATTCATGACCATTTCCCCAAAAAATGTTCAATGGCCAGTCATCAGAGAGGGGTGTTCTACGTCCAAGCCCTCCCAACCCCTCTATTTCCTCCCTGTGTTTGCTAGGTCTGTTTGCAGCTTATCAGATTTCAATTACAAAAGAATGATAAGAGCCTTTGAGAAAGAGCAAATTGATACACGTCATCCCGTCCCCTTCTAAGTTTCTTGGGTGGATAGGTTTGGGCTTAGGTCACTCTAGAGTGAAGCTTCTTTCACAATGTGGGTAATGGCACTAGATTTTTTTTTTTTTGTGTCAGGGTAATTCTCAGAACTATGTAAGTTGACACTGGCAGGATCAGATCCCTTGGTGAAACTGAAGTAACTGACTCAAGTCTGATTATGTTGATATCTTTAGAAATCTTTAGAAATTCTGTTATGAGGATTCGTGCAAGAAGTGACACATAGATACCACCATGGAATATCTCACGTCCCCCCCAGGTGATGGCAAGTTTGGAAAAATCTTTGAATTAATATGGCAGAGGGGCACATGTCCCACTGACCACCCTCCTCGGATATGGAGGTTCTCTTTGAGGTATTCAGATATGCCCTTCTACCTTCTGGATAATCCCTTTCACTGATCAGATAATGGACCTGGTGGTGAAGAGGGCATGGCAGGAGCCTGATGTTGCTGACAGCATCCCAATGGAGCTTCTTCACTCACCTAAAGACAAACCTCATTGGAGCAAGGATCCCTCTGGTAAAATCCATTATTGTGGCATCAGCCACTAGGAAAGAACTGTCTGATATCAGTTTAGTAACCTGCCCACCTAACTAAGAATCTAAGACAAAGGACTCCATGGGGAAGAAAGTGTACACTTCAGGCAAGTTTATCCTCAGAGCATTGAATTGTTTAACTCACATGACAATATTCCAAAGAGATCTATTGGAACAAAGAGTAAACTTTTGAAGAAGCTTATCACTTCTGACTCTGAAGTAGCTCAAATCTCATGTGATAGCCATGTTAACCATCTCATCTCCTTCATAAGGCTGTTAGTGGTTAAAGTGGCAGTCATTGGGATCTAATCATAGGTCACCACGTGTTCCTGTTCTGTGATTTTATGGACAGCTTCAAGGTATCCTTTGTTATTGTGCCCTTTCATGGATCCTCAGTCTTTAGACACAAAACCAAGGGAAAAGCTCATGAAGAGAAAGCAAAAAAGGAAAGATGATGTCTGCCTTAAGTTTTAAATTTTGAGAGAGCTCAGAAGTCCTTTAGTAGGAATCAAAAGGAGTCCAAAGTGCTCTATTTCAAAAAAAATTCAGTGCTTTCCTTTTGACTCCTTTTCAAAGAGAAGCAACCACAGCAAAGAAAGCTCCTTTAATTGATACTGCTGCAAAGGCAGAGGGGGTACAAAGAATGAAGAATTCAGGGATTTTTCTTCCGGGAATCAACATCAGCATCCCTGGAAGCAGGCTGTCTCTTCACATATATGGCTATCACATGGAACAATGTCCTGAAGAGTATAATATCCAGAGGTTATGTCAATCCTTTCTGTACAAATCCAAAAGCATCATCCCTGCTCCTCCCAAATACATCACCCCATGAAAGAAGGGCAGCTGCTAAGAAGATTGCTTACGTCCACCAAAAAAGAGCAGTGCAAGAAATCGCACCAGACTAGACCAGAAAGGTTCCAGAATCTATTTCAGATTCTCTTTGATTTCCCAAGAAGTTAAAGGACCTCAGGCCAAGTGTAGACCTAAGTGGTCAAAGCTAAAATGAAAAAGTGACACAGTTCCAGATGGTCATAGTGCAAGCCATTCTTCCCTGGTTTCAGGAGGGCAACTGGATATGATCTATAGACCTTCAGAATGTTTATCTCCTTACAGAAATTACCAAGGAGTCCAGAAGTTATCTACACTCTGATTAGAGGTGAATCACTATCATTTCAGAGCCTTGCCCTTTGGTCTCATCACAGCCCCCCAGGTGTTGACTAAATACATAGTTGTTACTGCAGCCTGAGATTGAGAAAGGCTTGCATATTCCCAGACCTGGATAATTGGCTCCTGGCTGCCACAATAAGGGAATCCCTAATATCAACTAGAGATTATTTGCTTCACCTTTGTCTATCCTTGGAGATCTCTTTGAACATAAAGAAGTCTCAGTGAGAATCTTCCCAAACTTTGACTTTTAAAGGCTGCCATCTGGACAAAAGAATATGCATTGTCAATCTTGCAAAGGAAATATTCACAACCTTGCAAGCTGTAATCCAAACCCTTCTCCTCATTCCTTCTCCACCAAGCTTCTGCCATCTTTAAAGTCTTCTCTCTTATGTCGGCTTCTATTGTATTTGTACTTCATGTGAGATTTTTTTTTTTATGAGGGTGCTACAGTGAACTCTGAGTGCATAATAGTCTATATTGGTATACTTTATCAGCTTCTCCTCTGTTTACAGATGACATTTAATGTGGTAGATGAAGTCTCCCATTTTTTCAGCAGCAAGTTCCTTTACCCTTCCCCTTCCAAATACCATTGTGACCAATTTATTTATTTATTATTTATTTATTTTACATTTGTTGATCGGGATAGTCCGACTGGATACATGTCCATTTTCAGAGGAGGCCCTGGGAGAAAAGCTCCACAAAAAGTAATAATAATAATACAATAATACTAAAACAGAGTGAAAAAGGATATAGATACATAATTTCAGAAGGTTTAACACAGTAGGAATATGTTAGTACATGCTAAAAGTTAACAGAGTGAGAAAAGAATATAGATAAATCATTTCACAATGTTTAGCACAATAGGAAAATGCTACAGCATGCTAAAGGTTGGTGTAGTAGCCTAAGCTCGGTTGCTCTTTGTTTTACTACCAAGTTTTTTGTTGCTGTTGTTGTTGAGTGTGTTTTATTAATTCAGGATGAACAAGGGCTTCAGAAAATGTGACAGATATGGCCACAGGGTTCTGCCCCAGGAGATGCATGCTGTGTCTGAGACTGGAGCACTTCTTGGTCGCTTTTGAGATCTACAAGGGTTTTGGGTTTGGCCCATGTTCTCTGCAGGAATGCAAACACAAATTATAGTAAAAGGTTTGCTTCTCCCATCTGAACAGGACAAGGACAAAGAAAAAGGACAGTGACACGGACAAGGAAGAAATACAAAAAGATAAGGATATATAGAAAGAAAGAGAGCTCCATGTTTAGGAAGAGAAAAGTAGTATCAGAAATGCTTAAAAGTGCCATGAAAAAATATGTCTGTTCACTCTTCTTATTTGTGGATGTCTAAAAAAAGGGGAAAAGTTAAAGCAAATGAAGGAGAAAAGTTACGAATACAACCACTGCTAGTGAGAATGGAGTCGGAAGCTAAATTGTTAGTTCCATTGACTATATGATAGGAAATTAAAGACATGAAGAATGATCCAAGAGAAAACCTAATTAAGTATAACAATAAACTGGATGAAATAAGAAATACACCCAAGGGATCACTTCTGTGTCTCTGCTGAACAGTGGCACAGGAAAATAACTTTCTTGGGTGGCATAAGCTATGATACTTTGCTCGCTAGGCTTACGTAGGCCCTTGGGCCGATAGCCTAGTACCTACCTATGAATGTAGGAGGGGTGAATAAGCAATCAATGTTCTTGCAGTCCCTGGTGGAAAAAATGAGCTAAAAATACATCTGGAAGCTGCAGTGGTAAGACTGGAATGCTTAGACTGCAAAGCTGTTAATTCAGAAGATACAGCTTGATAAAAAATAAAAAACGTTCTGGTACACTGGAAGGTTTTGAAAAAGGGGACTGTACGAATGTAGTGATTAAACTAAAGGCACAATTGACTGGGTTACAGGAATCTGCAATAAAAATAGAAAGGGAGCATAAAACAATATGAAACCGCAGACTGATTCCTCTTGCAGGTCATGGCCAATTATCATCAGGTACCAAACCTTTAAGTCCAGAGAAGATAATACTAAAAAGAATGTGAGAACCAAAGAAGAAACGGATGATTGGCTACTGAATCTTTGCTGACCAAAATTTCTCATTTGAAATGAGAAGAAACAGAACTGCTTTTATGCAGGTAATTAAGTTGTGTAAAGAAAAGGGAGTAAGATTGCAGATGTTATAACCGGCTGTCATGAAAATTCACTTTCAGGGAACAACTAAATCCTTTTCTGAAGGAAAGGCTATGCAGTGGCTGCTTACGCCTGTTAACCTGCAAGTGGAGACAGCAGGAGATAGACCCTGTCGGGACAGGTTAGTGATCAGTGAAGATGGGAAGGAGGAGTGAGGAATGGATTGAGGGAAATGGAGTTTTTTACATTGTTCATGAAGAAGCAGAAGTTGACAGAGAAAGGACACTTTGTGTGGGATGTGAGAATCAGTGCAAGGGAAAGAATATGAATGGACTGGCTGAATATATTCGACTACAATGAAGGGGCTGAGCAACAGTCTGGGATATTTTGTTTTTCACTTTTGTTTTTTCAAATGGTGGACATTTGCTGGAGATAATGGACAAGTCTTATAAGGTAATAGTTCTGCTTTTGTGTTAACCACCACAAGGGAGCTAAGGGTCTAGTGATGTGAATATTCTGTGAAGGGCTAAACTGTTACTGGCAATGGGAAACAGATATGGACAGTGACTGCTGTCACTTAAAACCTGATTTGTGCATGCCCTTAGACATTGATATTAGACAGAATATTTTTTAGCATCTAGTTTGTGATGGCATACAGCAGTTGTTTTTGGCATAATCCTAACTTGTGTTCATTGGAAAAATTGCAGCTCTGGACTAAGATGGAGGCATACACAGGGAACATGGTCTAAGATGGGGGCATGCACAGGGGACATTCGTTTTGTGTGCAAAGCTTTGTCCCAGTGTTTTTTTTCCACTTTAGGTTTCCTTGTCATACTCTACTCTGGTGTTTTTTCACTTTAGGATTCTTTATCATGATACTCTACACTGTTGTTTTTTCACTTTAGGTGTCTATGTCATGATACTCCATGCTGGTGTTTTTTCACTTTAGGTTTCTTTGCCATGATACTCCATGCTGGTGTTTTTTCACTTTAGGTTTCTTTGTCATGATACTCCATGCTGGTGTTTTTTCACTTTAGGTTCCTTTGCCATGATACACTACGCCCGTGGGTTTTTTTTTTTACTTTAGGTTTTGTTGTGATGGTCATTCTGGGGAGAAATTGTACAGTAATTGTCAAGACTTTAAACTTGTTCTTTCTTTTTTTCTTGAAGGTATTTTATCAGGGGATGGAAGTATACTTGTAAACTGTTCTGTTTTTATGTTATATATGAACTCTGAAAGAAACTAAGAGACATGGAAATATTGACTGCTTTTATACAAAAAAGGATACTCGCTGGGATCCTGTTTTGTAATAGAAGGCTCATTATTTAATTTTAGAAGTGATTGATCAGGTCTTGGAGGTATGAAAGAAAGATGACCGTTTGTTGAACCATTTTCTTTAAAGCCATTATGATTGATGGACAGTTAGTAAGGTGCTTAAAAGTATGCAAGTAGGGAGGGGAAGGTGGACACAGACTGAATGGTATTTAAAGGAAGATGACACCACAGACAAAGCATTGAACCCTATGCAAATTAAGTGCACTGCTATAGTTATGACAGTAGACAGGACTGGAAGGAGTGCAATACAAAATACAGAGCAAGTATCTCTGGAAGGGGAAGCAGTGATTGTATATTTGTTTATAGTTAAACAGGATGGGGTGTTTAATATTAAGTTTAAGGGGATAAGGAAAGGACTGAGTAGAGGTAGGAAAAGAGGTGCAGAGTTTTTTTTTTTTGTAATAATCATTGCAAGGGAAAATGGAAGGAATTATGGTAGGTGAGTGAGCTGCTGTTTGGTATTCTGATCTTGGAAAAGATTGTATAGTTTATAGAACAATAGGGAGGGTAGTATTAGGCAAAGGAGGAGATAAGTATTACGAGCCTGTTTACTGCATTTCCTGTGTTGCACTTAATTTAAAATTGTTTTTTTCTCTAAAAACTGCATTTTACCTGATTTTGGCCTAAAGTGTGGGGTCATTTATTGTACTGCTGTGAATATTTTGCTGCTTGTGTATCTCTGCTACTTTTAAACTACAACAAACAAGAAAAAAAAATCTTGCTTTTTTCCCACTTTCTGAAAGTTAAGAAAGTTCAGTTACAGATTTTGCTGTTCTGAACTGTTTGGAAGTTTCTAGAAGGCCAGTGCTTGCTTGGGCTAAAGGGAAGTCTCTGTGTTCACCAGTGGCAGTGACTAACACTGAACAGCCTGCCTGTCCCTGGAGGAGTGGTTACTGCCTAGAAGCTGTAATTTTATTGGCCATTTTGGGTCAATTCTAAACTCCTTGATCCCTTTCTTTTAAAACTCGGCTGCCTCGTGGTTTTGGCATCTTTCCAGGCTTGCTAGTTGTTGCTGAAGCACCTACCAAGGGGAAAAAACGCTGAGAGAAGAAAAGGAGCCACTTTTGTGATTTTAAGTATTTTCTTCTGATTTTTTGTTAAGTTTTACTGCTTTGCCGCCTACTTTTTGGCATTTTCTGGCTTGCTAAAGTTTATATCTGTAACAGTAACAGTACTTGGAACACATTTAGAGCCTGTTTACTGCATTTCCTGAGTTGCACTTAATTTAAAATTGTTTTTTTCTCTAAAAACTGCATTTTACCTGATTTTGGCCTAGCACTCAAGTGTGGGGTCATTTATTGCACTGTCGTGAATATTTTGCTGCTTCTGTATCTCTGCTACCTTTAAACTACAACAAACAAGAAAAAAAATCTTGCTTTTTTCCCACTTTCTGAAAGTTAAGAAAGTTCAGTTACAGATTTTGCTGTCCTGAACTGTTTGGAAGTTTCTAGAAGGCCAGTGCTTGCTTGAGCTAAAGGGAAGTCTCTGTGTTCACCAGTGGCAGTAGTTAACACTGAAGAGCCTGCCTGTCCCTGGAGGAGTGGTTACTGCCTAGAAGCTGTAGTTTTATTGGCCATTTTGGGTCAATTCTAAACTCCTTCATCTCTCTCTCTTAAAACCCTACAACTCTCTTTTTGCGCGGTTTTGCGCACTGAACAGCGCCGGGCAGCGCCGCATAAACAGGTTTAAACTATTCCAGGCTCCACAAAGTCTGCTCTTCACTTTTTCCCTTAGAACTGTTCAAACTCTCAAACTAATCACTCTATACTCTTTCTAAAGCCCTGCACTTGCTCAGCTCTTATAAGGAAACACTAACTAACTAAAGCACTACACCCTCCTTGACTTCTCATAAGTATTAGGCTCCCAATTGGTCCTTCCTGATCTAGTGGAAAATCAGTTCCCTTCCTTAATCTGATCAGTAAAAAAACAGTTCCCTATACTAGTCTGGTATGTCCAAAGGTCAGTTTCAGGGTTACTCTCCAGTCCAGCTGGTGAATCTGGGAATTTTGAGGCAATGTTACAATTGCCTTATGTACACAGACAACCCTCTCCTCCTTCCAACAAACTCTAATACATGTGAGAAATGCAGTTACACAGCCAAACTGGAGGCAGAGCTCTCTCAACCCAAGACTGGCACAGTCAGTCAGGAGGAAAAGGTAACCACCTGCACCACAAATCCAGTCTGACACAGACCTATTGCATCTGCATACCCAACACATAAACACACAAAAACATACTCGGAGGCTCTAAATAAAAATCTGCCTAAACAGCAAAGACCTCCTAAGCAGATATCTAAGCAACAGCCACCCCTCAACAATATCCATGAATCACATATCTCACAAAATCAGTGTGCCTCACAGTCACAGCCCTTAAGGCCAAACAACACATCAAATACACTTGTTATAGGGGACTCTATTGTCCGGCACACTGACGTCCTGCTCACCAGACTGAACAAGGAGAAGGTCACTGTAAGCTGCCTGTCGGGTGCCAGGATCTGTCACATAATGCAAGCACTTAGGTCACTCCAAAGCAAGTACAAGTATGACTCCGTCATTGTCCATGCTGGTGTGAATGACCTGAGACATACCTCCCTGGACTACATGAAAAGAGACAGAGGAGCTCTCTGATCATGTAGCCCAGGCTGGTATGACCCTGACCTTGAGCAGCATCTTGCCCTCACCTAGAATGATGCCACAGATCAGTTTCAACAATTGGCTAAAGTATTGGTGTCATTCAAAGGGGATCCAGTGTCTGTCAGCATGGGATGACATGCTCGACAAGCCACGTTGCTTCGCTAGGGACGGCTTGCACCCGTCACCCTTAGGCTTTCGTAAACTGGCCAAGGCTCTTGCCACCCCAATAGTGCCTTTTTTAGGCAAGGCTCAAAGGCCAAACCCACCTCCATAGACAACCCAAGGATAAAAAAACTAAAGGTAATGCTACTCAATGCCAGAAGTCTAAACCTCAAGATGCACGCACTCGAGGCTCTCCTTAGTATGGAGAAAATCGATGTCTGTGCAGTAACAGAAACCTGGTTCAAGGCTCCTGAGAGCACCCCAGCACTACCAGGTTATAACTCATACCATGCGTTTCGGCCCCAAAACTCGGACCGAAGCACAAAAGGAGGGGGAGTATCTATATTCATCAAAGATACCTACACCTCCAGGTTAGTGGCACTGCACGAAGCATCGGAAAACATCCATGTGCAACTAACAGTGGGCAAAACTGCCTTTCAGTTTGTAGCCTGCTATAGAACACCCTCCCTGTTACAGGAACCTCACTTGGCATTCCTGATAACACTGGAGAATATGAAGGTCTCTTCAAACACTATGTTATTGGGTGACTTCAACTACCCAAACATTGACTGGGAAAACTACTCGAGCCCAAACACCCTCGCCCAACAGTTCCTTGAATTTATAAACTCTAACGCAATGGAACAACTGGTCTCCACTCCCACAAGAGGAAACAACATATTGGACCTGGTAATCACCAACATGGGGACTCTATGTTCCACACCAGAGGTAAACCCCTCATTGGTAAGATCAGACCATAAACAAATTTCCCTGGACATCCATATCCCGTCCCCACCCCCAGCCAAGGAAATCACGGTAAAGAATTTCTCAAAAGCCAACTTTGCACTTCTCAAAACTGAGGTGGAATCCTTCAAAGCCCCCGGGCCAGAGGATAATACAGCCCAATCCACAGACTCCTTTACAAATGCATTTTATGAGCACCTGCAGGAATGCATGGATCGTGCTATCCCAAATAAAACCAAGACTCACTCCTCCAAAAACAGGAGACCTGTCTGGTGGACCCTGGCCATAAATAAGCTATACAACAGAAGGAGGAAGCTACTACATGACAGAGCAAAATCCCAAAAAGGGACGGCATCTCTGATCAGTATTAGCAAGAAACTTCGATCACTCATAAAATTATCAAAGGCCAGTTTCGAAAGAAAAATTGCCCTAGACACTAAAGATAATCACAAGGCCTTCTTTAGTTATGTCAGGAATATGGGTGGAAACTCCCAGATATGCTCTGAATTGTTGCATAACGGTACACAATATACCAAACCTACAGACATAGCCAACAGATAACAGACAACATAGCTGACAGATTCAGTGCAAACTTCTCACCCCTTCCCCCCAAAAGGAGCAAATGCCTATCCCAACTGAATGCAACCTCCCTGACATTACAGATGCACAGGTGAAAACTGCCCTCTCCAAAGCAAAAAACACAGCATCTATGGGACCGGACAGTGTCCCAGGCTGTGTCTTACATGAGCTCCAAGAAGAACTGAACCCTCACATTAAGTCACTGTTCAAACTTAGCCTTACTACAGGATATGTACCCGAAGAATGGCGTACAGCTACAGTGGTCCCACTCCACAAAGGTGGTGCCACAACGGACCCCGAGAACTATCGCCCCATAAGCCTGACTAGTCTGGTCTGTAAAGCTATGGAGCGTATTATCATGGAACTTAAACAAAGACATCGGGAGCCTCCAGACACTGGGCCCTACCCAATTCAGCTTTGTTAAGGGCAGATCTTGACTCTTAAACCTAGTTGATTTCTTTGAAACAGTTACCAAAGCCATAGATGAAGGCAAGATAGTCCACACAGCCTACCTGGACCTCGCAAAAGCCTTCGACACAATACCCCACTCGGGCATCATAAATAAGCTTACCAGCTTAAATATCATCCCCTATATCACAAGATGGGTTGCAAACTGGCTCAGGAATAGAACCCACATGGTCAGAATCGCAGGTGCCATGTCCGAATCCAAACTAACTACAAGTGGCATCCCACAGGGCTCAGTTATGGGACCTCTCTTGTTCGGTATATACTTCTCTGAGGTTCAGGATGACACAGGGGGATTGTGGCTGACAAAGTTCGCAGATGACTGCAAACTGGAGGCCATAATCGAATCTCCAGCTGACACAAGCATCCTCCAAAAGGGTCTCACAGAGACAGATGCTTGGTGCCAGAGCCACGGCCTCAAGCTAAATGCTAAAAAGTGCATAGTCATCCCCTTTGGGAAAAACAAGGTGCCCACAAATTGCCACATAGGTGGTAATCCATTAAGTACAGAAGAAGTAATTAGAGATTTGGGGACCAATGTAGATAGTAATCTCTCCTTTGATAATCACGTTGCCAAATTGGTTAGAAAGACCTTCTATATAGCCCACCTTATCACGAAAGGGTTCGCATCTAGATGAAGAGAGGTCATTGTGCCCCTCTACTCATCACTCATCAGGCCCATAATTGAATACAATGCCCCTTTTGGGATGTACCTTACCTGACACCTGCAGCAACTGGAGAGACCCCAAAAGTACCTCACCAAGAGGATCATGGGCTACAAACAGATGTCCTATGCAGCTCGACTAAAGAAACTCCAGCTCTACTCAGTTGCTTACTGCCTATTCAGAGGCAATCTATGCCTGACGTACAAAGCCATGTCAAACCCAGAATTAATGGACATGCTCCACCTCAAAAAATCCAAGTCCCTTAGAGCTACACGCTCCAGGGACTTAAACCTCAGCACAAAAATAAATAGGACATGCTGGAGGGACAGATTCATTTCTCAGAGGCTCCCCTCACTCTGGAATAGAATCCCAATTCATGTTAGATATAGCCCCTCGCTGACCCTCTTCAAGCAAAATTTGGACACGTGGATGGGAAATCGCAAATTCACCCCTGGGATCTCTTCTGTGTCCCTGCTAGACAGAGGCACA